>NC_090753.1:3846323-3863823 GCF_036898095.1 Palaemon carinicauda | reverse complement strand
GGTTATGTTATTTTTTCCGGCTTCTTTTCAAAGTTTTGTTATTTGATTTTAGATCCCCTTCAAAGTTTTATGATAAGATTTTAGCTCCGTTGCTATGTTTCATTCTTTGATTTGACCTCCATTTCAGCGTGATTTGATTTCATCTCATTTTCAAAGTTACCTTATTTGATTTCAGCTCTAAATCAAAGTTTTCATAAACTTATTTTAGCTCTGTTTTAAGGTGTTGTGATTTGATTTTATCTCCATTGCTGAGTTTCGTTATTTGATTTCAGTTCTGTTTCCGAGACTTGAAATTCGATAGCAACTTCATTTCAAAGTCTTCCTATCTAATTTTTAAGTTTGACAATTTGATTTTAGGGCTATTCCATTTTTTTTTCTTTTTTTTTTTTTGCTCAGTCCAACGTTTAGTGCTTTGATTTCAACACCATTACAAAGTTTCTCTAATTGATTTCAGCCAGCTTTTAAAGTTTTGTTATTCTATTTCAGCTGCATTGTGAAGTTTCGTTATCTAATTTCAGTTCTATTTTAAACTATCGAAAGTCGCTAGTAGCTCCATTTCAAAGTTTTGTCATTCGATTTCAGGTACGTTTCGAAGATTTTCCATTTGATTTTATCTCAATTTCCAAGATTTTTTTTTATATACGATTTCAGCTCCGTTTCAAGTTTTTCTTATTTGATTTCAGCATCCTTGCAAAGTTTGTACATTCGATTTCAGCTAACTTATGATTTTTTCTCTATTTCAAAGATTTGTGGTATAACTTCTGTCAAGGTTCAGGTTAAATCCACAAAATTAATAATAGGTTATATGGAAAAAACAATGAAACAATTACATTTGATTAACAAAACTTCACATATCAAAATATTACCAATTAATTAACATAACCAACATAATAAACTAAATATTCTGCCCAATACCAAATCCAAAATATCATATGGTATAATAACCGTACTCACAATGAACAGAGAAGTTCTTAGCAAGCGCTGATGAGGCAGGAGCTAGGACGAGACACACAGGTGGCAAATAAGCCAGAGCGAAGGAAAACGTGAGGTGGGGATGTGGAGAGAGGGGGAGTAAAGAGAACGAGACAGGAGGGGGAATCAGAAGGTAGGTTTCACAAGGATACTGGAGAGCTACATTTTAACTTAATTTCAGGATTTTGCACTTATTACGAAAGAAGGTTACCATTAGTTATTTATTTAGGTATATACAATATGTACACGGATCCGTTTAATTAATGAAGAAAGCCCGTACTTGTCATCTCCTCACCGCTCAAGAGATCGTAACATATGAATGTACGATATTCCCTGGTACAGGTGTTCTTGACAGTGCATCAGCTCTACGATTGTCTTGACCACGAATGTGCTGAACACTGATATTGAAGTTTTGTAAGTAGAGAGACCATCTTAAAATTTTCTGGTTCACATTTCGAACTCTGTTCAAGAAGACGAGGGGGTTGTGGTCGGTGTACACAGTAATGGGTTTTTTTGTGGAAACGTAGACTTCATATTTCTGCAAGGCTTGTACTATAGCTAGGAGCTCTTTCTCCACAGTAGATAGCGACCTTTGGTGCTTCTTTAACCTGCATGAATAGTAAGACAAAGGGTGAAGCAAGTTAGTTTCAGGCTTCTCTTGTAGGAGGACAGCACCAACCCCGTAGTCACATGCATCTACCTGGAGAACAAAAGGTTTTCAAGGATCAGGAGTTGCTAATACTGGTTTACAGCAAAGTAGGCTTTTGATCTGTTTGACAGAGTCCTGACAAGATTCATCCCATACGAATTTAGTCTTAGTACTGGTCAAGTTTATCAACGGATGATCTACATTACTGAAATTCTTGCAAAATCTGCGGTAATATGAGGTCATTCCAATAAATCTCATTAATTCTTTTCTATTTGTAGGTACGGGATAATTTAATATAGCTTCTATGTTAGTGGTTTTAGGCAAGATTTCCCCACTTCCAATAACATGTCCCAAGTACTTTACACGAGCTCTAGCAAAGTTTGATTTAGCAAGATTTATTGTTAAACTCAACCTTCTAAATCTATCAAGAAGTGCTTTAAGCTTACCAAGATGTTCCTCCCATGTGTCAGATACTACAAGAATGTCATCCAGGTAACCGTAAACCCCATCCAGATCTCTTATGACATCATTTACCATTCTCTGATATTTGGCAGGTGCGTTGCACAGACCAAAAGCAAGTCTTTCATATTGGAACAACCCAAAGGGAGTAATAAAGTCGGACATCTCCTTCGCTCTCTCTGACAATGGGACTTGATAATAACCCTTCAGCATATCGACTTAAGTTAAATATTTCGACTTACCAATGGAGTCCAGTATATCATCAATACGTGGCAGGGGATAACTGTCTTTTATGGTTACCGAATTTAATCTACTATAGTCTGTACATAACCTGACCTTACCATTACAGTTTGGCACTAGTAAGCAAGGAGAAGCCCAAGGAGACTTGCTAGGCACAGCAAGTTTATGCTTCAGTAGATACTCGACCTCTTCTTGCATTACCTTCCGTTTTTCAAAATTGGTTCGATAATAGTTTTGTCGTATAGGACGAGTTCCTGGCAATAACTCAATGTCGTGAGATATAACACTGCATTCTTGGGGATTATCACTGCATACATCTTCATACTGTCGTAGCAGATTCTTAATATCACACCGTTGCTCCTCATTTAGGTGCTGTAGATATTGCGGAAGAGATTCTAAGATTTCTTTATTAGAAAAGTTAGCCAAAATGGGATTTCATCTAGGCCTAAAGAATTTACATCCTTTAAGGTGGTGGACTTTTGTTTTACAATATCAGTGTCTGTGGAACAAAATAGAGCAGCAGAAGAATCGGCATGATATTCTTTAAGCATATTGACATGGACTAACTGAGTGCTTTTACGTCTATCTGGAGTTCTTATGATATAATTCTGATTATTTAAACGTTTCTGTATAACATAAGGGCCAGAAAACTTACTTTTAAAAGGAGAACCAGTAATGGGATAGAAGGCCAAGACTAAATCTCCCACATTAAACTTCCTATCTTTACTGTTTTTGTCATACCTAATTTTCATCTCTTCTTGGTATTTTTACACAAGTTGTTTAGAGCAAATTTATGAATCTTATATTTCCCTTTAATTTCTGTAGGTAGTGACTCACTGTTATAGCCTCTACATTATACTTGTCAAGTAACTTATCTTTAACTACTTGTAAAGGACCACGTACTTTACGACCGTATAGCATTTCAAAAGGCGATATACCTAGAGACTCAGAAGGTACTTCCTTAATTACAAATAGTAAATAGTCTATGCCTTCATCCCAATCAGATTCAGATTCAATACAAGATTTCATAAGCAACGACTTTAAAGTCTGATGAGGCCGTTCTAATGCTCCCTGAGATTCTGAGTGATAAGGAGATGAGAGCCACTGTTTTATACACAACTCATTCATAGTTTTCTGAAAAACATCACTTGTAAGATTAGTGCCCCTATCACACTGGATTTCCTTAGGAAACCCGTAAGTTGTAAATACTTTGAGTAAGTGGTTGAGAACATTTTTAGAGGAAATATTCCTGACTGGAAGTGCAATAGGAAATCATGAGGTAGGGCACATATAGTCCCAAGATATTGATTACCTTTCTTTGTCTTACGCAGTGGACCTACACAATCCATGATAATTCGATGGAATGGCTCATGAGGTACAATAATAGGATTCAAAGGTGCCTTTGGTATAACCTCATTAGGTTTACCGGCAATTTGACAAATATGACAATGTTTAATGAAATTTACAACATCCGCCTTCATTTTAGGCCAGAAAAAATCCTCAGCTAAGTGGTTGTAAGTTTTAGTAATTCCAAAATGTGAATAAACATTATGAGCGAGCTCCAATAAATCTTTACGTAAATCATGACGGACTACTAACTGTTCTCTGTCACTCCATGTTTCATCATTACCTAGCCTAGGAGGTCTATATAACCTGAAAAGTAAGTCATCCTTAAAGTAATATCCAGGTACCTTTTCCAATCTATTCTCCAATGCTTGCTTATAAACACCATTTAAAGTTTTATCTTCTCTCTGCAACTTTACAAGGCTTTTCTTGTTCATTTGTACTTTATCTGCTAGGTTGGGTACACTTACTTTCACTCGATCATTGTTAACTATACTGAGGGTCGTCACATTAACACAACCCTCCACTTTTGACTCATTTTCATTTTCCTCTTTTTCGCACCCACGATCTCTTTCATTCTCACTTTCCTCTATTATTCCAGGAGTTTTATACATTATCAGATTAGGTAACAACAGTTCTCCAGCTAGATTGTTACCAAGTAACACTTGTACATTTGGCAAGGGGAAATTCCCTTCTCTAACAGCCATTTTTACTTTACTAGTCACATACGGAGAATCCATGAACACTTCTGTAAGCGGCAACAGTTTAGCGTAGTTAATCCCTAACTATGACATTTTCATCAAGCAGTGTGATATTTGGAACAACACTTTTAATGAAAATGCTTTGGTTTGAACCTGTATCCCTTAACATTCTTACTTTAATGGGTTTATCACTACTGTGCAATGATATTTTACCGTTACAAATGAATTTTTCAAACAAATTCTTATCCTGTGATACGCAATGCATTGCAGATTCTTTACCGGCGTCTGATTTGTATCCTGGGAACACCTTAACTGGAGCTCTGTTTTCAGTCACTTTTCCCCTCTTACATGCAGGATTTGGACAATTACTAATCATGTGGCCTTCCTTCTTACAATAATTGCAAAACAAACCCCTATCAGTCCTCCCATCTTTATCACCCAGCGGTTCTGCTCTATGTTGTTTTACATTACCCAGACTGCCTTTATGTAATAATTAATAGTTATCAGCCAAATCAGTTGCCTTTTTGAGATCCTTCTCTTCCTTATCAGCTATATACAACATGATATTTTGAGGGAGACGTCTCTTAAATTCCTCAGTTACAATGAGATTAATTAATTCCTCATAAGTAACTATATCTTTTGAGTCAAGCCACTTCTTAAACAACCTTAATTTTTCTGCAGCAAATTCAGTCCAAATCTTAATATGGGGCTTAACATAATTACGAAACTTTTGACGATAACCTTCACTAGTTACAGCATATGCATCTGTCAGGCAGTAACGTAATTTTTAAGTAAAATCTTGTTGTTTTGCCTTTTTGCACTGACGGCTTTCATTTTTATTTTGTTTACAATTTTGTAAAGCTAAATTAAGTATTTTGTTGTTGGTTTTACATTAGTATATATATTTTGGTTAAATGTAGTGTTTAATTTGCTTTGGTTTAAATGTAGTATTCAATTTGCTTTGGTAGAAAAAGCTTAAGTTTTTCTGGCGCCATCTATTGAGTGCATTTTGAAGTGCGGCCTTCCTCAGTATTTTTACTTAGTTGGCAAATTTGTAACTGTTTATTTTTCTTTGTGGTGACTGGGAGTGTTGTAAGGAGAGGTGACTTGTGACTCTCCTAAAGTGTTCTCGCCAGTCGAGTTCAAGGCCGTTGAAGACTCTGGAGCTGCTGATCTGCCTATTGTGGATTATATATATAATCTGTCATTGAGCTGCTTCTTAACGTGGAAGGCAGTTTACCTGTGAAGCTACATGTGAGAACAAGACTTGCAACTGTGGTTCAAGTGATCTACTGCTTAACCTGGACATTGGCAGTTTGGTGTAGAGCAGGGCTCGAGAGCCTTTTTCATCTTTGATGGATATATCTACTGTATCAGCACCAAAGTGGTCTTGTTGGAGCAAGTAGGGAGACTTCTCTCAGGTAAGAGGAACATCCCCTGTATTTTGTCGAGCCGTAGACTGAAAGTGCATATCCACCAACGGTTGTGAAGGGCTGTTCTACTAATGAGAGTGACTACTTGTGACCACATTTTTGAGCAGCAAATGGACTCGTCTATATCAGTACCGGTCTGTGTCATAGGACCAATATATTTGTGCATCTAACTTTTGTCAAAGCTGTTGAAGGTTTATTATGAGAGTGTTGTAAGATTGTGTACTTTAATATTAAGGTTTAGATTATTGTGATATAGGTAGGATTATTGATTTTTTTTATGTTCTTCCACTTCTTTCCTTTCTGTTTAGTAATAGGTTAGCGTGGTGGGTAAAGGCTTTTGGGTACCTTAACATTAAAGATTTTATTTCCTCACTATGAGTAAGGTTTAGTTTTAGCTTTAGGTGACTCATTGAGTTAATCGATTTCATATTGTACTTAATCAATTTATTACTTTTTGTGAGCCATCAGTTTTAGTACATTTATTGTTGTAATAAATATTGTGAAATTTTTGCCCTTGTCTTTCTGGTTTTCCTCGCTCCTACTGATTTGTGTTTTTGTCACTGGATTTGAGAATAAGATAAAAGAACCCATTATGGCTTCCTCCTTCGTAACATATTTTGGCGACCTTGCCAGGATCCAGGACAAACTCAATCGGTGGTGCGAGTTACCAGACTGTGCTCTGGGTGAGATTTTTCAGTATTTAATTTTGTCATGCCTTATCACCTTCCTTCTTTTCCTTTTCATTATGTCTGATGTAGAGTTTAACCCTGCCGAATTTTTGGCTTCTGAGAATTGTATTAGGTATTTGAGTGCTCTGAATAAAGAAAATTTGAAAGCTTGTGCTAGGTCGTTAGGCATTTCTTTGACAAATAGGGAATTGAAAATTTAAGTATATAATTTGGTAAAGAATAGGCTGTGTGAACTTAAACAAACTGCTGATGAATTAACTAGTGAAAGCATGAGTGAGTCTGATGTAGAAGGGGCTCCGGGATTGAGACGTTTTCAGGATCCGTCTCAATGTGGACTGATTTTTGAAGGGTATGGCAGTCTGCCTGATGGTAAAAGTCAGACTGAGGGGGTTCCTCGTACTGATAATGTGTCTCCAGCTGTTCCTATTCGTTCGGTCAAAGGGGAAAATAAGCCACTAGTAAAGGATTTCCAGAACATGTTGGAACTAAAGAAGTTAGAGTTTGAGGAGTTTGAGAGAATCAGAGCACATGAGAGAACGATGCTTAGCATGCAGTTAGAGTTGGCCAAGATCCAGCAAGGTAAGAAGTGTGAGAGTACCCGCATCCATGAAGATATTGTGGAAAAGTTTAGTTTTGGGGATGCTCTAAAACTTGTACCTTGTTTTACCGAGGAGAATGTGCCTGAATTCTTTAAGGCTTTCGTAAGTGTTGCTTCTAGGTTGTCTTGGCCTAGGGAGGTCTGGACATCGTTGATTCAAACTCGCTTACTGGGCAAGGCTCAGAAGGTTTATAATGCCATAGAGGAGCAAGTATCTCGGGATTATGAGAAAGTGAAAGCTTTGATATTAAAAGCTTATGATTTGGTTCCCGAGGCCTAAAGGCAGAGGTTTAGGAATTTTAACAAAATCCCAAACATGACTTTTGTGGAGTTTGCTCGTGTAAAGCAGGAGCATTTTGATGATTGGCTCAAGAGTCGCCAAGTAACTACTTTGGCGGCCTTGAAAGAGTTGATATTGATTGAAGATTTTAAAAAATCGTGTGCTAAAGATTTAAGAGTTCATTTAGAAGACTTGAAAGTGACTTCTTTTCCCAGAATTGCTCAGTTGAGTGATGAATATATATTAACCCATAAGGTTGGTACTGAGAACGTCAGGGGTAATTTCCCTGTGGTCAAGGGTAACTGGGAGAGTAAAAAGAGAGTTTTCGTTAACCAAAATAATTCTAATTTCCAGGCTGACTCTAACTCTAAAGCAAATTCCAGTTTTCAGGTCAAAAATCAACCAAACAGTAATCCCAGTGTTAATTTTGTAAATAGGAATTTTGCAAAAACTAGTAATGCTCATCCTAGTCGTACTATAACTAGTGGTGTGGGAAGTAGAACCTGTTACTGGTGTAATAAGACAGGACATATCCAAGCCAATTGTTTTGCTCGTCAGAGGTATTTACAGAGGCAGACTACTTCTCCTATTGCTGTGGTGAATAATGTTAAGGCTTCTCAACAATCTGTAGAGAATGAGGAAAATGGTAACAAAGGTGATAAAGAGAATGATTTCCCCATGTGACTGCCATTTAATAAGTATATTTGGCCAGGTAAACTGAGATTTGAGAAGGAAGTTATAAAGGTAAAATTTTTGAGGGATACAGGTGCTGCTCGATCTTTATTGTTAAGAAGTAGGTTACCTCTTAACGTGAAGATCGCTAACTATGTTATTTTAAGTGGTTTTTCGGACACTGTTGTGTCGGCTCTTGTGGTTGAAGGAGAGATTGTCATATTGGGTGTTGTAAAGAATATTAATCTGGCCATTGTTGATAAAATACCTATTCCTGGGATAGATGGTATTCTAGGAAATGACTTGTGTAATGTGGAGGGACAAGAATTGTTTCCCATTTTAACTTTAAATAAATTACCCATTGCTGTAACTACTCGCTCCCAGAGGAAAGGGCGTAACCTCTTGATGGACGGAGAGGATTTACATTTAGACCCTGTACAAGTAGATGTAGCAGTAGGAAGGCTCGAGTCTGTAGGAAGTAGTGGTAGTAGTAAGGTAGTTAGAGCATGGAATAGGGCTGATTTTATAAAAGCTTAGCATGATGAATTTGATGTGGAAATAACTGAGGGGGATGATATTTCTAAGCCATGTTTTGTATCAGAGAGAGGATTATTGTGTAGATTCAGCCGTTCTGCTCTTATGGAATCCTCAGAGTATCATAAGCAGGTTTTGGTACCTAAACAATTCAGAGACGAATTGCTGCAGTTAGCTCATGAGGATCCTTTCTCGGGACACTTTGGGGTAACAAAAACTTTTAAGAGATTAACCAAGCTTTTTTGGTGGCCTAATATGAGAAGGTGTATTAAGCAGTTCTTGCGAACTTGTGTAACGTGCCAGGTCATGGGTAAACCTAATCAGGTATTGCGAAAAGCTCCATTAAAACTCATCCCTGTAATTGGTGAACCATTTGCAGAGATTGTCATTGATGTTGTTGGTCCTTTACCTAGAACTCAATCGGGATATATGTATTTATTAACCGTGATGGATAGGGCTTCTCGGTTCCCAGAGGCTTTCCTCTTAGGAAAGTAACGTCAAAAGCTGTCTGGGAAAAGTTAGTAGAATATTTTTGTCGTTATGGGTTACCTTGTACCATTCAATCAGATTGTGGTACTAACCTTACTTCCAAGTACTTTAAGGACAGGTGTGTTGAACTGGCCATTCAGCACATCACCAGTGTCCCATACCATCCTGGAAGTCAAGGGGTTGTGGAAAGGTTCCACCAAACCTTAAAAAGTATAATTGGCAAGTACTGTTATGAAAGGGAGAGTAGTTGGGATAAGGAACTACCTTATGCGTTATTTGCAATAAAAACTCACCCAAATGAATCTACTGGTGTTTCTCCTTTCAGATTGGTGTATGGTCATAAGGTTCGAGGTCTTTTAGAAGTTTTATTTGAAGTGTTGATTGGGGGACGAAAACAAATTTAAAATCTAAATATATTTTTATCTAATTTGAAAAATAAATTGAGTGGTGCCTGGAAGTTTGCCAAAGGTAATCTGGAAGCTTCCCAGGCTAGTATGAAAGCTTTCCATGATCGTAAGGCAGTTAGTCATTCTTTCGAATCTGGAGATCTGGTTCTGGTTTTAGATATGGACCCTGATAGTTTTCTGAAACCCAGATTTAAAGGTCCATGGAAGGTAATACGAAAGGTGTCTGACTTTAACTACGAATTAGATTCTCCAGGTTCTACTAGGAAGAGTAGAATTTTTCACAATAATAGATTGAAGAAATATGAAGGTAGAAGTCTAAGTCCATTGAATATTGTTTATGAAATGCCATGTCCTCTAGCTACTGTATTTTATGATAATGTTGATGACCATGTACCTGTAGAGAATTTAAAAAATAAGGTTGAGATTTTTAATAAAGCAAATGTTTTGTTGGAACATCTGGATGAAGTCCAGAAGAAAGATTTGTTATGTTTGATAACAGCTTTTCCAGAAGTGTTTAGAGGGACTCCAGGGCTTACTTCATGGCTTCAACATGATGTTGAGGTTGGTGATGCTCTTCCAGTAAAGCAGGCTCCTTACCGCGTGAACCCAGAAAAAGCCAAAGTAGTAGAGAAGGAGGTACAGTATATGCTGGACCACGATCTTATTCAACCCAGCACAAGTCCGTGGAGTTCTCCTATTGTTCTGGTAAAGAAACCTGATGGTAATTATAGAATGTGTGTTGACTACCGTAGGGTTAATCAGGTAACCAAGAGTGACAGTTTCCCTCTTCACCGGATTAACTATTTAATAGATCGAATAGGTAATGCCAAATTTTTAACTAAATTAGACTTATGGAAGGGTTATTGGCAGGTGCCATTGTCTCACAGGGCCCGTGAGATTTCGGCATTTGTCACCCCCAATGGGTTATATGAGTGTAAGGTGATGTCTTTTGATTTGAAAAATGCAGCCTGTACGTTCCAGCGCCTTATGAATAGGGTGATATGCGGGTTGGAGGGTACCGAAATATATATTGACGACTTGGTGGTATATAGTCAGGACTGGAAAACCCATGTTGAAAGGTTGAGAAAACTGTTTCAGGTTTTACGAAAGGCTGGTTTGGTTGTAAACATCGATAAGTGTAAGTTTGGTAAGGCTGTAGTGACGTATCTGGGTCATGAGGTTGGTTTGGGGAAGGTTGCTCCTAAACATGCTAGTATTGAGGTTATAGCAAACCTTCCTCAGCCGCGTAATATCCGTGATGTCCGCAAAGTTCTTGGCATGTTAGGGTATTACAGGAGGTTCCTGAAGAATTTTGCTGACATCGCCCAGCCTTTAACTAATCTATTGGAGTGCAGAGTGTGAAAAAGCATTTTCTAATTTGAAATCGGTATTAGTCTAGGAACCAATTCTTAGCTCTCCAAATTTTGATAAACCTTTTATTTTTGCGGTGAATGCCAGTGACGTGGGTGTTGGAGGAGTTCTGTTTCAGAGAGATGATGAGGGGGAAACGCACCGTGTATCTTATTTCAGTAAAAAGTTACTCCCGGCTGAAAGAAAGTATTCCACCATAGAGAAGGAAGCTTTAGCTCTGGTGAAGAGCGTAACCCATTTTTCTATTTACTTATCTAGTTCTCTCCAGGTTGAAGTGTTGACGGACCATAACCCGTTGGTATTTATAAATAAGATGAAGGGAGCGAATCAAAGGATTCTGCGATGAGCACTTCTCCTTCAGGAATATAACCTGGTCTTTCAGCATATAAAACGAGTGGACAACAAGATCCTCGATGCATTTTCTAGGATGTGAAGTGTGGGCTGTTGTGCCGTTCCTGGTTTTTTTTTTTTTTAGATGATGTATAGGCTATTAATGTATTTTAAGGCTGTTTTTTCTTATTTTTGTGCAATCCTGGAGTTCCCTGGTTTTTTTTTTTTTGGAGGGGGGGGGGGTGTGGCCAGTTAGGTTAAGTAATCTTAGTGTGAGTGTTTTGGTTGGTCATGTTTACTTTATCTTATATTTTTCGTATTAAGGTTAAAAAAATATAATTTTTCGTGTTTAGTCAAATTAATTTTTTTTTTTTCGTTGAGGGAGGAAGGTGTCAGGCAGTAACGTAATTTTAAAGTAAAGTCTTGTTGTTTTGCCTTTTTGCACTAATGGCTTTCATTTTTATTTTGTTTACAATTTTGTAAAGTTAAATAAAGTATTTTGTTGTTGGTTTTACATTAGTACATATATTTTGATTAAATGTAGTGTTTAATTTGCTTTGGCTTAAATGTAGTATTTAATTTGCTTTGATTGAAAAAGCTTAAGTTTTTGTGGCGCCATCTATTGAGTGCATTTTGAAGTGCGGCCTTCCTCAGTATTTTTACTTCCTTGGCAAATTTGTAACTGTTTATTTTTCTTTGTGGTGACTGGGAGTGTTGTAAGGAGAGGTGACTTGTGACTCTCCTAAAGTGTTCTCGCCAGTCGAGTTCAAGGCTGTTGAAGACTCTGGAGCTGCTGATCTGCCTATTGTGGATTATATATTCAATCTGTCATTGAGCTGCTTCTTAATGTGGAAGGCAGTTTACCTGTGAAGCTACGTGTGAGAACAAGACTTGCAACTGTGGTTCAAGTGATCTACTGCTTAACCTGGACATTGGCAGTTTGGTGTAGAGCAGGGCTCGAGAGCCTTTTTCATATTTGATGGATACATCTACTATATCAGCACTAGAGTGGTCTTGTTGGAGTAAGTAGGGAGGCTTCTCTCAGGTAAGAGGAACATCCCTGTATATTGTTGAGCCGTAGACTGAAAGTGCATATCCACCAACGGTTGTGAAGGGCTGTTCTACTGATGAGAGTGACTACTTGTGACCACATTTTTGAGCAGCAAATTGACTCGTCTATATCAGTACCGGTCTGTGTCATAGGACCAATATATTTGTGCATTTAACTATTGTCAAAGCTGTTGAAGGTTTAATATGAGAGTGTTGTAAGATTATGTACTTTAATATTAAGGTTTAGATTATTGTGATATAGGTAGGATTATTGTTTCTTTCTGTATGTTCTTCCACTTCTTTCCTTTCTGTTTAGTAATAGGTTAGCGTGGTGGGTAAAGGCTTTTGAGCACCTTAACATTAAAGATTTGATTTCCTCACTATGAGTAGGGTTTAGTTTTAGCTTTAGGTGACTCATTGAGTTAATCGATGGCATATTGTACATAATCAATTTATTACTTTTTGTGAGCCATCAGTGTTAGTACATTTATTGTTGTAATGAATATTGTGAAATTTTTGCCCTTGTCTTTCTGGTTTTCCTCGCTCCTACTGATTTGTGTTTTTGTCACTGGATTTGAGAATAAGATGAAAGAACCCGTTATGGCTTCCTCCTAGAGGGGGTTCGTAACAGCATCTAAACAGCTTTTTTGATTACCATATAGCTCGATTCGCCTACCAGACTACCAACAACAGTGGCAGCCTTCACGACCAAATTAGGCTTAATGAGCCACACCCATTGTTCAAGAGGCCATTTCATGTAAGAAGCCAAGTCTTCGAAATTCTTAAAAAACACGTCAACTTCGGTCTCATCGAACTTAGGAACTAACTTGATGCATCTAGTCAAATCAAATTTCATTGGTTGTCTAGCTTCTAGTTCTAATTCTCTTTTTTTATTTTCCATAGCTAACCTGATTTTACTCTCTTCCACTTGCTGAGCTAACTGAGCTTCATAGTCTAATTTAGCTTGAACAAACTCCAATTCCTTTTGCTGTCTTTCTAATAAAGCCTGATTTTCTATTTCCAACTCTGTCTTTTGCTTCTCTAGTTCAGCATTTATGGCTTCCTTTTTCATTTTCTCCTCTCTCTTTTTCTTCTCTAGTTCAGCATTTATGGTTTCCCTTTTCGTTTGCTCTAACTGAATAGCCACCTTGATATACTTGATATACTCTACATCCGACGATTTATCACCCACGTCTATGATATATTTGCTGCCCTCAGAACTATCTACTAGGTCTTCACTTATACAATGCTGTACTATGTAATTACGTACTACATCCTTCTTTGCATTAGGAGGAAGAGCTACCCCAAATTTAGCTGCTAACAACAAAAGTTCATTCTTATTAGCGACAACAATGGAAGTCAGGTGTGACGCTGGGTTACTATGAAAATCATCAACAATAAAGAGCAGCATTTCGAGTTAAGAGACGTCTACCTGTTAGTAACACCTTGTAAACAATTGATACTTCTGAAAGTAGGATATATAGCTACACCATATACTGTGTTAAACACTTGAAATCATAATAAATGTGCACAATGGAAACTTGGAAGCGAATTCTGAAGTTAACACCTCGGAAAAGAATGCTTCGGACAAGGATAATTAGTTATAACGAGCATTTACATGAACTACCCATGTCGACGGCCGCTAAGCAAAATATGTTACCTTAAGATTTTCCGCTGAATGCTCCAAATACAACGAAAGTGGTTAATCAGTGCTCAAGACCCGATTATAAACTATATTGGCTTAGTTACAACCGTAATTAAAGTTTAAAGACACTTAAGGTCGATGGTGGCTTGCGGACAGAACAAGAGAGATACCTCGTTAGCACTAAAAATAAACCTTACTCTAAAACGATTACGGTATCACTGTTGAAACATCACTGAATTACTTGCGCACTGTACCATATGATAATCATATCCCACGATCAGAATACAAAATGTTACGTTGAAATGGATTTGGGCAGAATTTAATTTTAAATTTAGAGATCCCGGACAGGCCCCCATTTGTCAAGGTTCAAGTTGTATCCACAAAATTAACAATAACTTATATGGAAAAAACAATAAAACAATTACATTTAATTAACAAAACTTCATATATCAAAATATTACCAATTAATTAACATAACCAACATAATAAACTAAATATTCTGCCCAATACCAAATCCAAAATATCATATGGTAAAATAACCGTACTCACAATGATCAGGGAAGTTCTTAACAAGCGCTGATGAGGCAGGAGCTGGGACGAGACACACAGGTGGCAAATAAGCCAGAGCGAAGGAAAACGTGAGGTGGGGATGGGGAGAGAGGGGGAGTAAAGAGAACGAGACAGGAGGGGGAATCAGAAGGTAGGTTTCACAAGGATACTGGAGAGCTACATTTTAACTTAGTTTCAGGATTTTGCACTTATTACGAAAGAAGGTTACCATTAGTTATTTATTTAGGTATATACAATATGTACTAGGGCTGCTGTTCCCTTGAAAAGAGCTCAGCTTGTTGAGGATCTTTATCAGCAGGTTGAATGGAGGGAACAGATAAATTCTGGTCCAACTGTTACAGTCAAGGGACATGGAGTCCACTTCTTCTGCTAGAGGGTCCTCGTATGGGGCCACGTATCGAGGAAGTTTCTTGTTGTCGCTCATCGCGAAAAGATCTATCTGCAGTTCCAGGACTTGATGTAAGATGAAGGAGAATGATCTTGCGTCTAGGGACCATTCTGAATCTATTGGAGTTAGCCTGGATAAAGCGTCTGCCATCACATTGCGGAACCCTTAAAAGTGATCTACTGATAAGTGCCATCTCTTCTTTTCAGCTAAGCGGAAGAGGGCCAACATTACTTGGTTGAGTTGAGGTGATCTCGAGCCTTGACGATTCAGACATCTCATTACCACCTCGCTGTCCAGAATCAGTCTTATGTGGACCGAGGGGCGAGGGGATAATTTCTTCAGCATAAGGAGCACTGCCATGGCCTCCAAAATGCTGATGTGGAAGGTCTTGAATAGAGAGGACTAAGTTCCTTGAACTTTCTGATGATGAGAGTGACCTCCCAATCTTTCCAATGATGCGTCCGTGTGGATAATGACTGAGGGTGGAGGCAGTTGCAGAGGGGTTGACCTCTTCAAGTTCTTGGCCTCCGACCAAAAACTCGAGCGTCTTATGCTTATCTTCTCCAGACTCCTGAGGTATCTTTTAGCTGTGCTCTTAGCACTGGGTCTATCACTGATCCAAACTGGAGGGAGCCCAGCACTCTCTCCTGTTGGTGTCTTGAAATCCTGTTGTATTTTAGTAGTCTCTTGATAGATCGCGCTATCTCTCTCCTATTCTTTAATGGAAAGGAGACGCGATGTGACTGTAAGTTCCAATGTATACATAGCCATTGAAACTTCTGAGCTGGAGACAGTCGAGACTTTTTGGTGTTTATTTTGAATCACAGATGTTCCAGGAACTGGATCACTTTCTTGGATGCTTGCATGCATTTCGTCTTGGATGCTGCCCCCACCAGCTAATCATCCAGGTAGGATATCACTTGGACACCTTGTAGGCGTAGTTGTTGAACGACTGCTTCTGCAAGCTTCGTGAAGATCCTTCGGGCTATGTTTAGTCCGAGAGGCATGGATCTGAAAGCGTACTTTCTTTTTTGTAGCCTGAATCCTAGGTAGGAGGAGAGTTTGCGATTGATCGGAATGTGCCAATAGGCATCTGCCATGTCTATGGAGACTGTATGCCCTTTTAGGCAGCAGGGCCCTTATGTGTTGAAGGGTCAACAACTTGAACTTGTCGTTTTATATGAACTTGTTGAGTGGCGACAAATCTAGAATGACTCTGAGTCTGTTTGAGTCCTTCTTAGGAACACAAAACAGTCTTCTTGGAATTTGATGGACTTTGCCCTCCTTATCACCCGTTTGCTCAAGAGCTCTCGGGTATATTGTTCCAGAACGGGGGTGGAGTGTTGGAAGAATTGAGGAAATGATGGTGGAGCTGTCTTCCAGTTCCAACCCGGTCCGTTCTTGATTAGGCTGTGGACCCAGGGATCGAAGGTCCAACGATTCCGAAATAGTCGGAGTCTTCCTGCTACCGGAAGCATCTCATTGCTTCTGGTTTCCGGAGGGCTTGCCTCCTTGACCGCGTCCTCCCCTACCCCTTCTTCCTCTCGAGGGACGTCCAGAGGAACCTTTGTTTGATACCTTACCTTTATGGCGAAAGGTAGTGATCTGCCTCTCATAGGCAGGAGTAAAGGCTGGTGACTGAGTCACCACCAGCTGGGGTACCATCTGGTAGGTGGGTTGGGGCTGTGCCACCATCTGGGGCACCATGGTGCGAGAGGGCACCCTTGGCCTCTTTGTCTTCCGTTTCAGTTGGGGACCCTCATCCGGGGAAGACTTCCTCTTAGCCGACATGCCCCACTTCTGGAGAAGATTTTTATTCTCCGTGGCCCCCTTCTCGACTATTTCTTTGACCACTTCACTCGAGAAGAGGTCTTTTCCCCAGATATTGGAAGATATCAACTTCCTGGGTTCGTGTCTGACCACAGCCGAGGCAAACACGAACTACCTGCAAGCCCTTCTAGCCCTAACAAAGCTATAAAATTCCTTAATTAGGGTTGCCAAGTGTAATTTGGCTATGACATGAACATATCTGGGGACCTATGTTCACTGGCTATTGCCTCCAGGGTCACCTGTAGGGACAGTGAGGCAGCAAGCCTTTCCTTCGAGTCCTGCTCCCTATGCAGGGGAAATTCAGACAGCTTGGGGAGGTATCGCTAAACTGACGTCCAGCGATATCGGCCTCCAAGTTCCAGACTTAGAAGGTAAGCTGGATATCCTTCCAGTCTTTTTTATCTGTTGGCAGAGCTAGGGAAAGGGGCCTACACTCATCCAGTGGAGGGCAGGTTTCCCAGCTTCCACTGCTTTGATCACTGCCTTAAACCCTTTTTCCGCAAAGGGGAAGGCCATTGTCGCTGGAGCAGGAAAAGAAGGATGTCTCTTACTCAGGGTAGCACCTTAGAGTTGGTGAAGCCCCTGTCCTTCAGACTGCTCGCTAGAAAAGCTTGAGCCTTTGTATGGTCAAGCACGATGACCTCCTTGGGCTCTGTGTCCTCCTTGGATACAGGTTCTGTCCTTAAACGAACAAAGCAGTCAGTATAGGACTCAAAGCTGGACCAGAACTCAATGTTCTCGATAAGGACAGCTCCGAAGTTTTCTGAGATGGAGATCTTGCCATTCCTTATTGGCATGTACTCGGCATGCCTCCATGGGTTTACGTCGGAGCATGAGGGAAGATCCTTC
>NC_090753.1:3829865-3832365 GCF_036898095.1 Palaemon carinicauda | reverse complement strand
GAGTGAATATTACCTTTATATATTTCATTTGTGTATTTAAGAGGTGTATAGTCAGCACATACTGTAAGCTCCTCTCATATAGGTATAAGTATGAAAATTAAGACAGTATATGTAAATTTACATTATTTTTAAGAATTAAATTTTTATATCACATATTTTGTTACATCTTATACAACAGCAATTAAGTAACCTGATCGAACCATACGAGGTATGAACAAGGGCTTATGTAATTTTTTTATGTTTTCATGAGGTATTGTGTCATATTTTTGAGAAATTACGCAATTCCTATATTTGCCGCATGTTTTGGAGGGTTCTCAAAAACCCCAGCATAAAATTTATCTTTTTTTTTATTATTTTTGAGGGAGAAGGTGGGCAGAGCAAGCTGTAAGAGATTCGTCTTGTTGGCGCGTTAGTATGCATTTGCGACCTGATTGTTGGCAACCTTAAGCCATTAGACACAACCAGCAAGCTTCTAGACCCTTGACTAAGAAGGATCTAGAATTATCAAGTCAATATATATGCGCCCACAAGGATACATAGTAGCTAAAGAGAACCAGCCTGTCCGGTGAAAGAGCTAACATTCTCTCTCTCAAGTACCTCGATTGTGTGTCCCCTCCAAAGTGAAAAATTCTTTACTCAACATATACCATTAGTTGTGTGTTCAAACATTAGTTGAATTTTAAAGATGATTCCAAATTTGTAGTGTTTTTATAACTGCCAATATCATAAAACTGCGGATGTGAAGTTTACTTGAAAACGTGAAGTGTATTTATTTTGGCTTAATTGTTAGATTACTTTTGTGAGCTAAAAACTTGTAAGTATATCAGTACATTATGTAATTTCTATGACAGGTTAATCAGTAGATTATTAAAGGTTCACTATGTTCATAAATTTTTAAGATTAACTAATAGTTTAAAATTTTATTTCCAGTGAAACAAGGGATTATGTAATTTCCGGAGTGTATTATTCTCTTGTCTTAGTCTAAGTTTTTGTTCAGATTTAAAATTTTGAGTCAAGATATTAAAAAATTCTCAGTATAATACTTTCTTGTCCTAGTTTAGGGTTTTGCTCAGATTCATTATCACAAGTGATTTATTTTTAGTGTAAATTCTTTCAAAGTGTTGTAATTTTTATAGAAAATATATAATTTAGGAAAGAGTGTATTAATTCGATCACCAATATTTTTTACAGAACTCTCTCGCATCCCTCATTAGGAACCAAACAGAAATATTGTTGTGAATAGTTATTAAAATAATTACACGGTTTGTTTTGTGTGCACATAAGACACCTTTTGATATTCAGTGTTATTATATATTTATGTCTATGAGTTATATAATTTTCTCAGAGCTCTGGTATTATATGAGTATAACAAATTTAGGTAAAAATAAACAGAAAGGAATAGAGCTCTTGTGGTTGTGTAACTTGCCAGTCGTAATATATATATATATATATATATATATATATATATATATATATATATATATATATATATATATATATATATATATATATATATATATATATATATATATATATATATATATATATATATATATATATATATATATATATATATGCAGAAGAACCACAGGAAAAATGAAAATACAGAATATACACTTGAGTCCTGACTAGTTTCGTGATACTTCCTCTGAGCATCACGTTTTCCTGTGATTTTTACTCATATATATATATATATATATATATATATATATATATATATATATATATATATATATATATATATATATATATATATATATATATATATATATATATATATATATATATATATATATATACAGTCAGCGCGGGTCGGTCTGTCCGGGCAGCATCCGCCGTGCATTCATTTTGGTCCCCTCCCATATCTACACTAATACACAATATAAATCAATAAAAATTTAATTGAACACTCACCAATATCCCTGCTACTTGTCTATAGGGTAGCCTTTCCTCTTCTTGACCTCCAAAAGTCGTGGAGGAACACTATCGGCGAGGTTTTGGAGTATTTCGGCAGGTATTTCCGCCCACACCTTATGGAGCGCCGCCTCGAGAAGTGTCACGTTTGTCGTCACTTCTTTACGAAGGCGGGCTTTAACTATCGCCCAAAGGTTTTCAATGGGCGAAATATCAGGACTTTGACCTGGCCAATCAGGAATATAGTTCACTTCGCTATTTTCCAGCCACTTTTTCACATATTTAGCCGTATGGCAAGGGGCACCGTCCTGCTGAAAAATTTCAGCTCCCGTAGCCGCAAAACAATCCGCTAAATTTTTCTTTCAAAATGCTCAAATAGCGGTCAGCATTAACCGTTATGCCTTTAGGCAAAACAACAAGGCTTGGGGCACCACCGTAGGCAAACGAACCCCAGACCATAAACGATGCTGGGTGCTTAACTGTCTTGGCCGTGAGATTAGGCTTAAGAGGATCTGACCCCTTTCGCCTCCACACTTTTTTCCCGGTCGTCTCACTCACACAAAAGGTCGCTTTGTTACTCCACAAT
>NC_090753.1:3799865-3827365 GCF_036898095.1 Palaemon carinicauda | reverse complement strand
GGACAGGACAGTGGTTGACATGACATCTACGTGGCGGGACAGCGACGACCACGTCTTCCGCCAAATCCTCCGGCAGGAATCAGGAGTACAGGAGTCGCAAGTGACAGTAACCTGCGATATCACAGCCATGATCACACTCCTTAATGCACGTACACCGCAGATGGCTCAGCACATCTACGGGCAACCACTTCCAAGGGAGGTCCGTCGGAGCATTCCTCCAAAAAGGAGTAATATTAATCTCCAAAAGGCTGCCAGCAAAATAGCATACGTCCAGAAGCTTATCCAGGCCCGAACTCCCTTAGCCCGGTCTCCACTCACTGCACTACAGTTCCATTCCAACTAAAAAACAAAATAAAAGCAATCGTTAACACGATAGTTAGGCAATTAACAAGAGGAGGAATCACTGAGTAAAACTACTGAACGTTACGTTAACGAAAAAAAATAGTTACTGAACTGAATATAATAGAACACTTAAAACTAAGGTAAAAGGCTGATTTAAGAAAAACAACCAATAAATTACGTTAATTTGACACCTTCCTCCCCCTCAAAAAAAAAAAAATTATTCAAATAGAATAAATTTTTTTAGTACCACACAACCATATCACATACTAGAAAATAACCATATAGAAAACTTAATCTAAAACATCCTACAAGGGGAAAAGAGACAACTTAATCTAAAAAATCCTGCAAGGGAAATGAAGACAACCTAATCTAAAATATCCTGCAAGGCAAAAATAAGGTGAAGCAAAACTCACAACATAATGAAACAGACTTAAGACAAAGCCCGAATCGATACACTCATTTTAAATATGATAAAAAAAATAACTACCTTCAATATAACTTCCAATACAAACCCCGAAGGAGAAATGAGAAGGGCAAGGTGAGTAAAGAACTGACCAGACTTACATCCCAGAAAGGGCGTCAGGAATACAATTATTAACACCCTTAACATGCTTAATATTTAAAACAAACTCCTGTAGCTGAAGAGCCCAACGCAAAATCCTCTGGTTTGAACCTTTCATTCTTTCAATGAACACCAAAGGGTTATGGTCCGTCCAAATTTCTACGGGAAAGGAAAAATTTGTAACATATGGTTTGAAATGAACCAAGGTACGAATTAAAGCTAGAGCCTCCTTCTCGATGGTAGAATACCTTCTCTCAGCATCCAACAACTTACGACTAAAGTATGAT
Source organism: Palaemon carinicauda (assembly GCF_036898095.1). Lineage (NCBI taxonomy): Eukaryota > Metazoa > Arthropoda > Malacostraca > Decapoda > Palaemonidae > Palaemon > Palaemon carinicauda. The sequence continues at coordinate 3,826,174 of NC_090753.1, read as the reverse complement.
ACTGGACGCACTTCACCATCTTCATGTCTTTGAAAAAGTACTCCACCTATACCCACATCACTGGCATCTACAGCCACAATAAAAGGTTTCTGAAAGTCAGGAGACATTAGAATGGGGTTAGACATCAATACAGTTTTGAGTTTTAAAAAAGATTCCTCACACTGAGAAGACCATACAAACTTTTGTCCCTTTTGCAATTGTTGAGTAAGGGGCTGAGCAATGTCAGAGAAGTTTCGGATGAATGTCCTATAATAACCCAACATAACTAAAATTCTCCGGACCTCCCTAACAATATGTGGCCTTTGCAAATTTAATAGAGCCTCGAGGTTAATTTGTTTAGGAGTAACCTGACCCAAACCAACCTCGTGACCTAGATAACACACCTTGGCTTTACCAAATTCACATTTACTCAAATTTACAACAAGACCAGCGGCTCTCAAGGCTTCAAATACCTTCTTTAATCTCACCAAATGAGTCCGCCAATCATTGCCGTGAATAACCAAATCATCTATATAAATTTCTGTACCCTCCAGACCACATATTACTCTGTTCATCAACCGCTGAAAGGTACACGCTGCATTCTTCATCCCAAAGGTCATTACTTTACATTCGTAAAGCCCAAAGGGAGTAACAAAAGCGGAAATCTCACAAGCTCGATCAGATAGGGGAACATGCCCATACCCCTTTAAAAGATCCAATTTGGTTATAAACTTAGCAGGTCCTATCCGATCAAGACAGTCCTCAATACGTGGCAAAGGGAAAGAGTCATTCTTTGTATTAGCATTGACCTTGCGGTAGTCCACACACATGCAAACCTGCCCGTCAGGTTTCTTAACAAGTACAATAGGGGAGCTCCAAGGACTTACCGAAGGTCTAATTAAATCATGCTCCAACATATACTTTATCTCCTTCTCGACAATATCCTGTTTTTCCGGATTTAATCGATAAGGACTTTGTTTGACTGGGGAAGCACTGCCTACATCAACATCATGTTGGAGCAAGGTCGTTCTGCCTGGAGAGGCCTGAAATAAGTCTGAAAAAGAAGATATTAATTTCAACATGTCATCCTTCTGGATACCCTTCAGATGCTCCAAACCCTTTACTAAAGTTTCAAAATTTTGCATATTACTTGTAAGGGCATCTGATGATACCTGGCAAAACAAGTCGGCTGGTTCTTCTAATGTGTGGTCTAACACTAGAGACACTGGCTCATATACTATAGCTAGAGGATCAAGTCTACCAACTGTGTAAGATTTCAATCTATTTATATGGAATATCCGACACTTTCGTTTGGTCCCAGGAGCTTCCACTTCATAATTGACATCATACAATTTCCGGAGTACCTTCCAAGGCCCCTTATACCTAGGTTCCAGAAGATTGTCAGAGTCTGTACTCAAAACTAAAACAAGCTCACCAGGCTCAAACGAACGTGTCTTACTCTTCTTATCATAATTTCTCTTCATTGAAGCCTGAGACAACACCAAATTATCCTGGGCAAATTTCCAGGCAGCAGATAATCTCCTCCTCAGGTCCTCAACGAACTCCCCCACATTCAATTCTTTCTTATGACGAACCTCTAGCAACTCATGGAAAATTTCTAGAGGACCACGTACTTTATGCCCAAAAATCAACTCGAATGGAGCTATACCTGTGGAAGAATTGGGATGATTACGTATAGCAAAGAGAGCAAAGGGAAAACCTTTATCCCAATCCTCACCTTGCTAATAACAGTACTTTTTTAGAATAGACTTAAGGGTGTGGTGGAACCTTTCCACTACGCCGTGACTCTCTGGGTGGTAAGGTACACTGGTAATGTGCTGAATAGCCAGTTCAGCACATTTACCTTTAAACACTTTGCTCGTAAAATTTGTGCCACAATCAGTTTGAATTTTACGAGGCAACCCATACCTGGAAAAAAATTCTATTAGTTTCTCAAAAACTACTTTGGATGTAATTTTCCTCATAGGAAAAGCTTCAGGAAATCTAGACGCTCTGTCCATTATAGTTAAAAGATAAATAAACCCAGATTTAGTTCGGGGCAAAGGCCCAACCACATCAACAACCAACTCAGCAAAAGGATCTCCAATTGCAGGAATTGGATGCAAAGGGGCTTTAGGAATAGGTTTATTAGGTTTACCCATAATTTGGCATGTTCCACAACTTCCTACAAATTTTTTCACTGAGGATTTCAATCTTGGCCACCAAAAGTATTTTGCCAATCTACTATGAGTTTTACAAACTCCAAAATGACCAGAAAAGGAATCCTCATGAGCTAAACTAAGGACATCATTCTGATATTTTGAAGGTACCACAATCTGTTCTACCCGAGAGGTTTGGTTCAAGCCGTGATCCACAGGATGACTAACTCTATACAACAAACCTCTAATCACACAGAACCTGGGTTTTGTTAAATCATCCCTACCTCCTAATTCATAATTGAATTCAGCCTTCTGAGCTTCAATAAAGCTTACACGGTTACAATCAGGTTTAAATATTTTATTTATAAAACTACTACTACCACTACCTACAGACCCAGGTCTCTCTACATCTACCTCTAAACTACTAAAGTTTAAATTATCCTCATTCTGTAAGGCAGCAGCAGCCTTTGCAGAAGCTCGAGTGGTAATTGCCACAGGACTTGCAGTTACAGACACTATTGGGAATATTTCATAACCTAGGGCATCGAAAATATCATTTCCCAAAATGCCGTCAATGCCCGGGATAGGGAGCTTTTCTACCACTGCCAATTCTTTCACCTTGTGATACCCTGGGAAGAATGCCTCTACTTCCACCAAAGGTGCAGAAACCACTGTATCAGGGAACCCACCCAGGACCACATAATTTCCAGAATTCACACCAACATCCTTCAACACCCTTGACAAGACCAATGATCGAGCGGACCCAGTGTCCCTCAAAAAGTTCACTCTGACAACTTTACTATCGATTACCAAACTGCCAGGCCAAATATATTTGTCAAAAAGTCACAAAGGAGAGCTAGTATGTGATTGATTAATTTCACCTCCACTACCACTAATCACAACCCTTCCTTCAGGTCCTGGGGAACACTCAACTTCAGTATTAGGGGTAGTAGTGGCATTGGCTATTAAAGATACGGGAACGTTGTTACCTCCCCTTGCATTCTGCTGGAGATACCTCATCCGGGCAGGACACCGAGCTTCAAAGTGCCCCTGCTCGTGACACCAAAAACATGTTCCCCTAGCTCTACCAACATTATTAGAACTTTGGTTACCCTGGGAAAACACCCGAGTGTTCCTCCTACTCGTGTTATTTCCCGGGCTAGCTTCAACCTTCGTTTTAACGGGGTTATTGGATCTCCAATTATTATTCGGACTGGCAGACTGGGATTTAAAGGCTGATGGACTAAAGCTATTACTACTTACACGGTGTGTTAACACAAACTCATCAGCTATCTGAGCAGCTTTACTTAAGCTATATGCTTTAACCTCCTCCAGGTGAATCCTGAGTTCTTTACTACAAGTTTTCTTAAACTCCTCAAGTAGCATGAGCTCCCTCAGGGAGGAGAAGGAGACCACCTGACGACTCTTTACCCAGTCGTCAAACTGCTCCTCCTTAAGATGGGCATACTCCACATAGGACATAGTATTGGGCTTCATAGAATTCCTAAATTTCAGGCGATAAGCCTCCGGGACCAAGTCATACGCCTTGAGAATCAACGCCTTAACTTTATTATAATCTCTGGCTATACTCTCTTCCAAAGCATTATATTGGCGAATGGCCTTACCTACTAACCTGCATTGAATTAATACAGTCCACATCTCAGTGGGCCAAGACAATCTAGTGGCCACCCGCTCAAAAGCCTTAAAGAACTCCGGCACATTACCTTCATCAAACACTGGCACCAACTTTAATGCCTCACTTATGTTAAACCTATCTGAAGAAGGACCGGTGGGAATACTATTAAAGTCAGGGTTTGCTCGTAACCTAGCCAAGTCTAAGTTAATTCTAGCCATTTCCAACTCATGGCGCCTCGCCCTCTCATTCTCTTCGAATTGTACCTTCAATAATTCTATTTTTTTATATATTATGCTAAGATCTAAATTTTCAGGATTCCCAACACACTGTACAGGGTCTGGCTCTACCGCTACAAAGTGGTTATTAGAAACTAGTTTTTTTTCGGTTAAATTACCTGGACCAGTATAAATAACACCAGTACGAGGGTGGTCCTCAAATAGTGACAACCCCGGGTTAACACTGACCTCATCAAGAGAATTCTCATCATCAGAACTTCCACCAATCATATCTCTAGCCAAATCCTCACCCTCGGCTATACCACGAGCCACCATCGCCTCAACAGACAACAACAACTGAGCCTTAGTGTCAGTGGTTCTAAAAGAGATGTTTAACCAACGAGCACAACTCCTTAAATACTCCTTACTTAAGATGGCTAAATATTTGATAGAGTCGGAAGACCCCAAAAATTCGGCTGGATCAAAAACAAAGTCTGCCATAATGAATTACCTACAAAGGGGGGGGGGGGGAAGTGAGGCAAGCAACAAAACCAAATGAAATATTGTAATCTATCCCAGAGTTGCTCCACAAACTCAAACTCTGTGCACACCCGAGTACGATCCTGTCACGGTCGCCAATCTTGTTACGAACCCTTTGGCCATAATAGTTACTGAACTGAATATAATAGAACACTTAAAACTGAGGTAAAAGGCTGATTTAAAAAAAAACAAGCAATAAATTACGTTAATTTGACATGTATATATATATATATATATATATATATATATATATATATATATATATATATATATATATATATATATATACATATATATATATATATATATATATATATATATATATATATATATATATATATATATATATATATATATATATATATATAAATTATATACATTTATATATATATATATATATATATATATATATATATATATATATATATATATATATATATATATATATATATATATATATATATATATATATATTATATATCTATACATATAATGAGAGAGAGAGAGAGAGAGAGAGAGAGAGAGAGAGAGAGAGAGAGAGAGAGAGAGAGAGAGAGAGCCTTACCTTATTGCCTTAATTTTTGTTTGGGTTCCCCCAGGTCCCTCAGTGTGAGGCACCTCGTATATCCACCAGAGAGTTGCTAATGCATCTTCCGGTGTATTTTGTATCATCCAGTCTTGGATGGTCTTGGATGCATCTTAGGTATTTATCGAGCTTATTCTTAAACACATCTACGCTCACTCCTGATATGTTTTTTAGATGAGCTGGCAGCACATTAAATAGTCGCTGCATTATCGATGCTGGTACGTAGTGGATTAATGTCTTGTGCGCCTTTCTTAGTTTACCTGGAATATTTTTTGGCACTATTAATCTACCTCGGCTTACTCTTTCTGATATTTTAAGCTCCATGATGTTTTCAGTAATTCCTTCTTTTTGCTTCCATGCTTGTATTATCATGTAGCGTTTACTTTTCCTTTCTACACTGTATAGTTTTAAAAATTGTAGTCTTTCCCAGTAGTCAAGGTCCTTAACTTCTTTTATTCTAGCAGTATAGGACCTGTGTACACTCTCTCTTTGCGCAATATCCTTTTGGTAGTATTTGTACCATATCACATTGCAGTACTCGAGTGTACTACGTACATAAGTTTTGTAAAGCATAATCATGTGTTCAGCTTTTCTTGTTTTAAAGTGTCTGAATAACATTCCCATTTTTGCTTTACATTTAGCCAACAGTGTTGCTATTTGGTCGTTGCATAACATAATCCTATTTAACATTACACCAAGGTCTTTAATTGCTTCCTTTTTTGTGATTGTCTCATTATTAGGTCCCTTGTATGCATACACCATTCCTTCTCTGTTTCCATAATTTTTTTATTCGAATTTATCAGAGTTAAATACCATCCCATTTATCTCCGCCCACTCATATATTTTGTTTAGATCTCTTTGTAGTGAGTTCCTATCCTCATCACAAGTAATTTCTCTACTTATTCTTGTGTCATCGGCGAAGCTTCTTACTACGGAGTTTTCAACATCACAGTCTATATCTGAGATCATAATAACAAACAGCAGTGCAGCTAATACCGTACCTTGTGGCACACCCGATATTACCTGGGCTTCATTTGATTTCTTGTCATTTGCAACCACTATCTGTTTTCTGTTTTACAAGAATTCTTTTACCCATTTTCCTATCTTTCCCACAATATTATGCTTTCTCATTTTTTTCTCCAATATGTTATGGTCTACCTTGTCAAAGGCTTTTGCAAAATCTAGATAGATCACATCTGTGTCTTTTTCATTTATCATATTTTTGTATATGTTTTCATAGTGTGCTATCAGTTGGGTCTGTGTACTTTTTTCAGGCATGAAACCGTGTTGACCAATATTTAATAAATTATTTTTGACCAAATGGTTCATTATTTTCTTTTTTATTACCCTCTCATACACTTTCATAATATGTAATGTTAGACTAACAGGTCTATAATTGCTTGCCTCTAGTCTTGATCCACTTTTGAAGATAGGGGTTATATTAGCTAATTTATGTTTAACATATATCTCGCTTATATCTACACTTTGTCTTAGCAGTATTGCAAGCGGCTTCGCCATGGTGTTTGCAGTTTTTTTTAACAAAATCGCTGGAACTCCATCTGGTACGGCTGTCAATCCATTTTTAATTTTGTTTATAGCCTTGACAATATCTGCTTCATTAATATCTATATCCGTTAGATATTCAACATTTTCTTCTCTCATTTCTGTTTCATTATTCTCATTCGCAATTCTTGGCGTGAACTCACTCTTATATTTTTCTGCTAATTTGTTGCATATTTCCTTGTTTTCATTCGTTAGCCGTCCTCCAATTCTTAGAGGGCCTATTTCTATTCTCCCTTTATTCATCTTTTTTTGCATAGGAGTAAAGTACTTTGGGGTTTCTTTTTATATTTTGAAGTGTCCTTTCTTCTAAGTCTCTTTTTTCATTTTCTTTCGACTGTATAATCTTTTGTTCTGCATTTTTTATCCTACATTTTATTTCCCTCATTTTCCACACATTTTTTTCTTTTGCAAGATTTTTCTTCCACTTTCTAATTTTCTGAAATAAGATCCTTTTGTCTCTTGGTATGCACGTCTGTTGTTTATTGTTTTTTTTTTGGTACATATTTTTCAACAATTTTCTCCAGTATTCTGTACAGTATGTCCGTATTTACCTGTATATTATCACTTACAAATAAATTTTTTCCATTCTTTATTCAGTTCTTCATTTATTTCTGACCATTTTATATTCTTACTGTAAAAATTATATTTTCCATATCCTTCCCAAAGTTTTGTGCTTTTATTAATTCTGCGATCACTTGCTTCGGAATGAACTATCAATTCTATGACATTGTGGTCTGAAATTCCTGTGTTATACACTATTATTTCTTTAACATAATTCACCTCATTCACAAATACTAGATCTAGGAAATTTTCCTTTCTTGTTGGAATGTGGTTTATTTGTTGCATATTATGTTCTAATAGCATATTTTGAAGCTTTTCAAGAGAGAGAGAGAGAGAGAGAGAGAGAGAGAGAGAGAGAGAGAGAGAGAGAGAGAGAGAGAGAGAGAGAGAGATCAAATAACCCTGGAAAGGAGATTGAAGGGTCGCATGCCGGGCCAAGAGTAGGTTTTGACTCAAAAGCGGATGTATGCAACTGAGTAAGTTTATTACAGAACATGAGTTTATATATAATCAGTCTCGTCAAAAATTTCACAAAAAACAACAGGCTATTTCCTATTCAACCGGCACCCGGTTTTGCTAACAGTTAACAAAAGAAAAGAAGACAAGTTGATGCAAGTTCCTGTAAGTGCGAGGGGACAGCGAAGAGAGAATGGATAATATATACAAAAAAAGAGAAATGTCGTTACCATGTATGATCATATGACACACGAGTGATATACGGCTCCCCCACCCCTAAAAATAACATACTGTACATGTTGTATAGAGCTCCCTGATCTAGAGAGGCAAACTGTAAGTGGGTCCTCTGGCAAGATATAAGCAGGTTTTAGACAATCAATGGAGACCAAGTCTTCTTTGCCCCAAATGTTTAGTAGGAATGCTTTCAGATTGCATCGGATCACATGGATAGGGCCTGTGTAAGGGGGCATTAGTGGTGTTTTTTTAGTGTTATTTCGTAGTAACACGTTCATTGTAGAGTGCAAGTCTGTCGGTATGTGATGCTTCGATGGGGGCTTGTAAGTCTGGCAGCATGGAGTAAATTTTCCCACGATGTGATGTATGCACTGGAGATTGTCGGAGGAGGTTACAAAAGGAAAAAATTCGGCAGGGACAACCAACAGGTTGCCATACACCATTTCAATTGCCGAGACGTCCAGAGCGTCTTTAGGAGTGGTCCTTAGTCACAGGAGGACTCAGGAAAACTGAATAAACCAGTTGGAGTTCTCCTATCGGGACATCAAAACTTCTTTAAGGGTGCGATGAAAATGCTCAATCATTCCATTGGCAGCGTGATTGTAATGTAGGCAGTTGTCTGATGTACGGTGATGCCCAGAAGATTCGCTAATGATGTCCACAATTGAGAGGTGAAAGTGGTGCCCATATCAGAAGTAATATGCTCAGGGATGCCAAATCTTACTATCCATCCTGAGAATAAGGCCGATATACATGAGGCGGACGATGCAGTTTCCATGGGAATGGCTTCATGCCAACGAGTGGAGCAGTCGATGATGGTAAACAGGGAATAATGTCCTTGTGATGTGGGTAAGGGGCCTATAACGTCAACGTGAATGTGGGCTAAACGACGCTGATGTTGAGGAAAGGTGCCCAATCCTGAATCTGTGCATCTATGTACTTCGAAACTTTGGCAAAAAGTACATGCGCGGACCCAATCCTTAGCATACTTAGAAATGCCTTTCCAAATGAACTTCGTCTTGAGTAGTTTTGCATTAGAACAGCGCGAGGGATATTAAAGGATGTGAATGAAATCAAACACCTGTTGGAGCATGGGAGCAGGAATCCAAGGTCGCGGTCTACCAGTACTGACCTCACAGAGGAGGGTGGTGTTGGATTCGTCGAGGGGGACGTCCTCCCAACGTAGAGATGTGCAGGATCTCCTACATGCCTCATACTCTGGATCCTGTCATTATGCTTCAGCCAAAGCGTTTTAATCCAATCCCAGCTGAACGGTGGCCAACGCGTTTCTTGACAGGGCATCGGCAACGGGATTCATTTTCCCAGGGATGTGTTGGAGGGTGCGATTGTATTAAGCCACGGCGGAGAGATGTCGGCGTTGACGGGCGGGCCTGACGTCAGACTGTCGAGTGAAGGCATGCACCAGAGGCATGTGGTCTGTGCGAATGACGAAGGGCGTACCTTCTAAGAAATGGCAAAAGTGACGGACAGCTAAGTGCACGGCCAGCAATTCGCAATTAAGGGTAGGATAACCCGATTCTGCCTTGGACAGTTTTCTGCTGAAGAAGGCCAATGGGTGGGGCGAGGCGTTGACCACCTGTTCGAGTACTGCACCAATAGCGGCTTCGCTGGCATCGGTGGAGAAAAGGAGTGGGGCATGTGGGACGGAAAAATTGAGAGCAGTAGTGGTTGATAGGGCATTCTTTGCATTGCAGAAGGCCGCTTCTTGAAATGGACCCCACTTCAGGTCTTTTTGGTTACCCTTGAGGGAGGCTTAGGGATTAGCAAGAGTGGCGGCAATGGCTGGCAGAAAACGGTTATTATAGTTGATCATGCCCAAGAATTCCTGCAGTGATTTAACGGTCGAGGGCGTGGGGGAGTTCTGAACTGCATCTACCTTCTTAGAGAGGCAATGGACTCCTTCAGAAGTTATGCGGTGCCCTAAGAACGATACTTCGTTTGCCCAAAAGGTACACTTGTCGTACCGGACTACAAGGCCGTTTTGTTGCAGGCGGTCGAGCACGATGTGCAGGTGCCGGAGGTGTCCCTCTTCTGAGGATGAGAACACAAGTATTTCGTCCACGTAACATACACAGAACGGGAGGTCCCCTAAGATGCCATTCATGAGATTTTGAATAGTGGCCCCAGCATTACGAAGGCCATAAAGGAAGTAATTGAAGGTGTATGTACTAAATGGAGTGGTCATGGCGGTCTTGTGAATGTCTTCTGGGTTCATAGGCACCTGATAATACCCCTTCAGGATGTCGAGTGTGGAGAAAAACCTTTGCTTTGTGCAGGTAGGAGGTCATGTCGGCGATGTTTGGGAGGGGGTAGTGATCCGGTACTGTTCGCATGTTCAGGAGCCTCTAATTCCCACACAGACGGAGAGAGCCATCTTTCTTCAGGACAGTGTGTAAGGGTGACGATCATGGGCTGGAGGCCATTTGGCAAAAGCTCATTTCTTCCATTTCGGTGAACATCTGTTTGGCAGCGGCCAATCATCGGAGTTTTGCGAAGACTTGTGGTTCCGTCGTCTTCATGTGGTGACAAATTCCCGGCTTGGCAGGACCCATGGGCGTTTGGCGAAGTTCTGGACGAAAAACTTCTGGGTACAATGTGAGGAGGTTGCCGTAGGCATCCGTGGGTGCGCTGATGTGGAGAGCGAGGTTGGAGGGGACGGGTTGAAGAGGTGTTGACAAGTAAGAGTCTGTGTTGACCAATCCTCGGTGGGCGACATCAACCAGAAGGTGGAAATGAGAGAGGAAATCCGCACCAAGGATTGGCAATGTGATAACAACAAGAAAATTCCAATTAAATTTACCATTTCCAAGCAATAATGTGAGGCTCTCATAAACGTAGGTGGGTATTGCAGATCGTCTGCCGATGTCCAAGCTCTCTCAACAACATTGGCATTAAAGAAAGCAGGTTTTCGTAACCAAAGCAAAGAATGAAGGAAAATCAAAGATATAAAGCAGATTTCTTTAGGGTAAATAATGAACAGGTAATTTGCATGAATTCTTAGGGCATTTAAGAAAAATTGAAGGCGTCTAATTTCAGCTGCATTTTGAAGTTTCATGATTTGATTTTAACTCTATTTCAAAGTTTTGTAATTTGATTTGAGCTTCATTTCTGGGTTACACGATTTGTTCTCAGCTTCTTTTCAAAGTTACGGGATTTGATTCCATCTTCATTTTGAGGCTACATGATTTATTTTCAGCTGTTTTAAAGTTATGTGTTTCGATTTAAGCTCCGTTTCAAATTCATGTGAGTTGATTTCAGCTCAGTTGCAAAGTTATTGGATTTTATTTCAGCTCCATATACGAACTTATGAAATTTTTTTCTGCTCTCTTTTGAAGTTTTGTTATTTGATTTCAGCTCCTTTTCCAAGTTTTGTGATATAATTCTAGCTTCCTTGCTAAGTTTCATTGTTTGATTTTGACTCCATTTGAAAGTTACACTATATTTTTTCAGCTCCAAATCAATGTTCGGTAATTTTATTTCAGCTCTATTTCAGGTTTTTGTGATTTCATTTTATCTCCATATTTTATATCCATTTTATAGTTATTTGATTTCAGTTTTGTTTCTGACTTTCGAAAGTCGATAGCAGCTCCTTTTCAAAGTTTTGCTATTTGATTTAAACTATGTTTCGAAGTTTCAAAATTTGATTTTAGCTCTTATTTCATTTTTTTTTTCATTTCAGCTAGGTTTAAAGTGTTGTGCTTTGATTTCAGCACCGTTTCAAAGTTTCTTTATGCGATTTCAGCTAACTCTTAACGTTTAGTGATTTCATTTCAGCTACTTTGTAAGGTTTTATTATTTGATTTTCGAAAGCAGCTCTATTTTATTTTTTTTTCATTTGATTTTAGCTCCGTTGCAGTTTCTACATTTGATTTCAGCTAAATTTTTAAGTTTTGTCATTTGATTTCAGCTTCATTTCTAAGATTTGTTATATGATTTCATATCCATCTAAAAGTTTTGTAATTCAAATTGAGATAGTTTTCAAGGTTTCATGCTTTGATTATTCATATCCATTTAAATGTTTCTTGATCTGAATGTATATTGATTTTAAAGTTCTGGGATTTTCTTCGGGGTTAGTTACAAAGTTTCATGATTTAATTTTAGCTTGGTTTAAAAATTTTAAGATTTGATTTGAGTTTTGTTTTAAAGTGTGTTGATTTGATTTCTGTCCCGTTTTAAAGTTTGGTGATTTGATTTCAGCACCATCTAAAAGTTTCATGCTTTTATCTTTATATTTTCCTATCTTTTATATTTATTCAGACCTAATTTATTTTAAAAGGAAGACCATTCAATTTTCAGGGCCTATCTATAACATACATTATACTGTATCTGTGAGAACTGATGTTAGAGTAAAACATATATTGAAAATAGTTCCTTATTCACCTGGAAGGTGCTGGACAGACTATTGAAGCTCACAGTCAAATTAAATGATATAGGAAAACGAAGAATTAAATTCAGTAATGGAAAATGAGAAAATATTTTAAATAGAGTATGTGTTGTAAGCACTCCTTAATATATGGCTGTGTGTCTTTTCACGCATAATCATAGCTTTATTTCTCTTTATGGGGAAGAGATGTAATTCTACAGTAATCGCAATTTTCTTTTCGATGTTGACTCCATTGATTATCTAAAGACTTACATAATCTAGGTTTATCTTCCCTTAGCAAGAAAATTTGCTAATGACATTGTATTCCCCTCAAGTGATGAAAACTCAACCGAAATTCTTGAATGGCTAGTTGTTGAAAGTTCGCTCCATTTATTTCAAGTAATAGATCTTTGGAAAAGAGATTTTAGGAGATCTGGAGCAACACAAGACTGCTCAACATTTTTTGCCTTGTTCTTGCTACTACTACTACTACTACTACTACTACTACTACTACTACTACTACTACTACTACGAGTACTACTTTCTTTCTGCCTTTGCTTATATATTAGAGATAAAACAAGAAAGGGGGATTAACGTTTTTTTTATAAAATTAAAAGAAAATGTCATAAAATGTGATAGGGGGACTTTAGTGAAAGAATTCGTGATTGATTTTGACTGATGGGATAACTAGAGGAAAAGGGTGAAATCGTTTGTTTACAAATGTGAAACTACAATTAACAATTACTTTTGAGAAAATCTAAATTGAGAGGACAATTCAATATCCTCCTTTGAATCATGTTACGGATGCAGTTCAAAACTACAAAATACTCAAGTAAAAAAGTAGAAAAACCGCAAAATATTTCTTTGAAGCTGATGTATAAATTAATATGTTTTGTTATGATAATTGGTAAAATAACTATAGTTTTACCATAATTGTAAAATTGAAGTTGTGTAAAAAATCTAGTAGTAAATAAACCCTCATATATGCAATGTTAGCATAGCCTTATCAACGGGGAAATGACAGTTTTACATACTGATATACTGAAATGTCCATAGAACCACATCTGATTTAACATAAGAATACAGTGGAAATTGGAAATATATATATATATATATATATATATATATATATATATATATATATATATATATATATATATATATATATATATATATATATATATATATATATATATATATATATATATATATATATATATATATATATATATATATATATGATAGTAATCTTGAATGTAAATTTAAGTGTTAAATCGTAGTAGTGTCAGTTTATCTCCAATAATGATTGACTAAGATTGTCTGCTCGTTTTGGATAACGCAGGCTCTTAGGCAAGAGCAGTCCACACAGGATGTGATTTTTTAAACGAGTAAGAAAAGTTGTTTCGTGATGACCGACAAGAATGATGAAGATGACGAAATGAGTACTAGAACCCTGTAGCAGTTGAATGGACGGGAAAGACCGGGGAACTGAGAAGTCCATGAATGTTGTTAGTAGCAGTTAAAAAAGCCTAAACCCTTACCTCCTCTGTACTCAATATATTTTCTTTTGCTTGTAATATCCTTTGAGTCTTTGACAAAAGCTTTAGCCTTAATACTCCAGTAAATCGACTTATTTCAAATAGATTTATATCCATTCCATTTACATATCTCGAATAAAAACAAATAAAAAAGAATAAATGTTATGACTCTGAATATCATCATAAGCAACATATCAAATTGAATAGCATCATTAAATTCAGTCAGATTGGAAATCTTTGGCATCATACTTAGATCAACTAAACAAACATACATACATATATATATATATATATATATATATATATATATATATATATATATATATATATATATATATATATATATATATATATATATATTACACACACACACACACATATATATATATATATATATATATATATATATATATATATATATATATATATATATATATATATATACATATATACAATTATATAAATATATATATACACACATATATATATATATATATATATATATATATATATATATATATATATATATATATATATATTACACACACACATATATATATATATATATATATATATATATATATATATATATATATATATATATATATATATATATATATATATATATACATATATACAATTATATAAATATATATATACATATATATATATAAATATGTATATATATATATATATATATATATATATATATATATATATATATATGCTTTATATATTTATATATACATGTATATATACATTTATATATATATATATATCTATATATATATATATATATATATATATATATATATATATATATATATATATATATATATATATATATATATATATATATATATATATATATATATATATATATATATATATATATATATATATATATATATATATTTGGGCTCAAGCCATGTCGTCCTGATGGAAGTTCCTATAGGGTAGCTTCCTAGGGTATATTACAACTACGGCGATATTCCCAGAGAATTTACCTTAAGGTACCAGAATTCTAACTCCTGGAGCGAGTATCCCTCGTGAAAGGGATATCGTGACATATCAGAGGACGTATTCTAGACACGCCACATGGCAATCTACATCCTGGACAGAGATTTCGTCTCGTAGGAGGTGATTGGCGAGATACGAATTAGGGAAAGAAAAAGGGGAGCCGCTCCCAAGGCTTCCCTAGCCTCCGATTCGTATGCGTGCCTGGCGCCAATCCTGGCGCCATCTGTATTCCTTTTTGCGTAGCTTAACAACTCGGTGTTTTTTCCTGTTTTTCTCGCAAATCTTGGATTTATTCTACTTTTCATGGCTTCTCCGTCTTCGTTGGCCTCTGATAAGTTGAGTATAATGTCTTTTATGTATAAATGTAGGCTCTTGGTAAAATTTTGAGTGATTAATAGGATTAATCTTTGATACAAGAGCCGTAGCCTACCAGAGGCGTCCTGGACGCTATCGCTCGCTAGGTATAAATTAGTTAGTCAGAGCGACATTCCTGGTTGTTTTGCTTTAATAAATTTTAGCTATTTAGCATTACATAGGATTTCCTTTCGTGCTTAGTATTATTTGGCGAAGTATTCGCCATTCTGGCCTACGCTAGGCCATGTAGCCTAGTCGTTTGGTCCTAGTACTTCATGCATGATTATGGTTTTTCCGAGTGTAATTAAAATTTTATTGAAGCTTTAGGCTATATTCTATACATTTTAGACTGTGTGGAATATTTCTAAGATAGCATACGAGTGAGTTTCGGTGATTTAGGTAATCGATTCTCTTGGTGCCTAGGCTAGTTGCTTATGGAGCCTTAGTATACTTTACCATACTCCCCGGTTGCTTTCTTTTTTTCGGAGAAGGTATGCAATCCCTTTCCCTCTGTTTAAGCCTTGGGCTTATCCCTAAGTGGTTTTTTCCTAATTTATTTTCGATAAAACTATACTGGGGTGTTACTGTACCTTCCTGTTCCTGTAGTATGATTCAAGAGGGACAGAACAACAGAGTTTTTTAGTCTGAGTCTGTGTTGTCTGGCTTAGGGCTGAGTCCCCCTCGCTGACCTGACACAGACAAAGGGAGCTTAGCTCCCTTAGGTCACTACCGAAGGTTTCTGTGGATATGATTCCTTCTTTTGTGATCTACCAGACTAGTCCTTGTTGCTGTTCTCGGGGGAGGATAAGTTCTTTCCCTGGGAGTAGCAACGCCTTCCTTGCTTTGGTGCTCTGGGAGCTGGCAAGTATTGCTGGCCGTTCCCCTTAGATCTCCCTTAGGGTAAGATAAGTTTCTTGGCTGCGGGTGATCTGTCACTAAAGCAAGGTTGGCAGGACCCTCTTGTCCCTTCCCCCTCTTTCTCCATAATGGCCGAGCCATTAATGTACTGTACGTCGTTCTACATCTGGACCTAGTATAGGTTAGGATGTGGAATTGACTCAGCCCCTTGCCGGCCGGCAGAGCTGCTGGCCGGCAAGGGTCTCATGTTTTCGAGTGCTGCCCGGACCTCTCTTGGTCCCTCATCCATGCCTGCCTGTAGAGCCAGACGGCATTGGTCAGGAAGCCTGAATTAGTTTCTCCCCTTCCTTATATGCACTCTTTCGGTTGCCGGGCTTGGAGGTTGTGTACACTCTTATCCCGGCATCCATTCTATTTTTCTTCTAGTGCTGTACCTGACCCGGCTGCCGGCCTATGAGGCCGGCTGCCGGCCTCGGGCAGGTGTAGTCCTCTGGTTCTTTTGATGCCGGCTGGCATCGGTCTTGTAACTTTGCCGGCCGGCTCATGTCAGCCCTTGTCTGCCGGTCACCAAGAGTGTGGCCGGCAGCTGGGTACTACCTTGTGTAGTTGCTGGCCGGCAGCCATTGCCGGCCAACATCGGCTGTTACCGGCCGGCAGTTGCTGCCGACCGGCACATGCATTTGAACCAGAGTGCTGCCGCCTTATAGCTGTTAAGTAGTATACTTTAAAGCTAGTTGTGGTGTGTGCCGGCCGGCAAAGGCAGGCCGGCACACATCCCCCTATACTGTACTAGTATTCTTCAGTATAACATATACAGTAAGAAGAAAACTATGGTAAGGGTTTTGGTACAGCACTGTGTCTTTTAACACTATTGTGTTTTCTTGCACATCCCTTTGCTGTTGCCCTACAGATAGGAAGCTGAGTTCTTTCCTGTCTATTATCCAGGATTTTAAAATCATTGCTTAGGTGTGAGCTCCACCTGTTTCCTCTGGAAACCTTGCATTGGTTACTCTAGAAGAGATAAACCATTTTGTTTTTATTATCTGGAAGGCTGCAACAATGGGTTGTGAGGGAAACACAAGTGTGTGTCTTTCCTTTCTAAATTATTATGCTATACTATGCATATCCAGTGATACATAATTCGCTTGATACTCATGGAAATTTCTTCTCTTTACAGAAGGACACTCCGAAGTGGGGAAGTGCTTTCTGCAATGTCAGCAGCAAGAACCTCTGCGGACATGAGTTTTGTAGGAGACACGCAGCATACGCTGTCTCCAAGGATGATCTCCGGTATTGGGACCCTCAGGTATGTACTGTGTGCACTAACCTGATTACTGAGACCTTTAATTCCCCTAGGACAGAGGAATCAAGGGATATAGCTAGGAAGAAGCTTCGTACCTGGGTAAGGGGCTTCCAAAAGAACACTTCTGGCCCTTATCTTCCAAGTGAGAAGATGAGGGCGTATCTTTTCCCTAAGGCATCAGCTGATGCAGTGATTCCCCAGCCTCAAGAGGAGATCCCCTAAGTTCAGATCCAGGTGGATGCTGAAGTCGCGGTCGCGATGCAAGACATCCAGTTAGATGACAGGATGTCTGATGTGGACGGGTGTCAGGAGGAAGACCTCCTGGCAGAAGCCCAGGATGAAGTTCAAGCCCCAGACGTTGTAGAGGTAGACGTCGACGAGGTGTCGGCTACTCCGGTTCAGATTCCGGAGCCTATTCCCTCTACATCGGCCGGTCTCCCAGTAGAGCTGGGACAGGCCCTCTCTTCTATTGTTGGAATGATCCAACAGATGCAGAAGGAGAATCAGGAGAAGGCGGCTGCAATGGAACTGCGAATTCAGTGCCTTGCAGAATCACATGGGCCCTAGAAAAAGCTCAATGTGAAAGACCTTCCCTTGTGCTCAGATGCTATCCCATGGAGGTATGCTGAGCACATGCCGATGACGACTGGAAAGATCGTCATCTCGGATAAGCTGGGCTCAGTTCCCCTGGAGGAGGTGGAATTCTGGCCCAGCAAGGCATCATATCCGGACTGTTATGTCCGGCTGAGGAAGGAACCAGCTTCAAAGGAGGAGACAGAGCCGAAGGAGGTCATAGTGATGGACCATGCTAAGGCTCAAGCTCTACTTTCATCCTCGATGAAAGAGAGGGGCTTCTCTAACTCAAAGGTAGCCGCATTGAATAGGAAGCTCCCTTCCTTTGTGTCCTCGCCTACTAGAGCCTTCCCCTTTTTACAGAAAGGGTTTCTGGCTGTACTAAAAGCAGTCGAGGCCGGCAAGTCTTGCCCCTCCCTAGAGGAGTGTAAACCCTTGTCGCTGGCCCTGCCTATGGACCACAAAGACTGGAAGGACGTCCATCTTACGTTCTCAGTGGGAAAGTTGGAGGCTGATATTGCCGGACGTCAGTTCGGCAAGGACCTCCCTAAGCTGTCTGACTTTCTTTTGCGAAGTGAGTTCGATACAAAAGAAAGACTGACTGCCTCAATGTCTCTTCAGACTACTCTCGAGACGATGGCAAGTGACCCCAAGGTTCATGAAATGTTCATGGTAGTGGCCAAGTCTCATCTGGCCACAGTGACAAAGGACCTTTATGGCTTCGTCAAGGCAAGTAGAGCTTGTAGGGAGTTCGTGTTTACCTCGGCTACGGTGAGGCACGAGCCAAAGAAACTAATCTCCTCCAACATTTGGGGAAAAGACCTTTTCCCTACCGACTTGGTCAAAGAAGTTGTTGATAAGGCCGCCTTGGAGAATATAAACCTTCTCCAGAAGTGGGCCTGGCTATCAAAAGAAAGTCTTCCCCGGATGAGGGTCCTCAACCAAAGCGGAAGACTATGAGGACTAGGCTACCGTCTCGGCCAGCCAAGCCTCTTAGACAGCAACAGCAACTGCAATTGCCATTGCCCCCAGTGCCCCAGATCGTGGCACAAACCCCGACCACTTTTCAGTGGGTACCCCAGGCCGTGTCGACACAGTCCACGGCATTCACCCCAGCGTTCGAAGGGCAGTCTACTTCCTTTCGAGCAAAGCCTAGAGGAGCAGCCAGAGGC
The DNA here is from genome assembly GCF_036898095.1 of Palaemon carinicauda. Taxonomy (NCBI): domain Eukaryota; kingdom Metazoa; phylum Arthropoda; class Malacostraca; order Decapoda; family Palaemonidae; genus Palaemon; species Palaemon carinicauda. The sequence goes on along the minus strand of NC_090753.1, from coordinate 3,807,043 downwards.
TCGTCTAAGATGCCCCTCAAGGGGAAGGGAATTCAGGGGTGGTCGTGGTCAGGAAGGCAAGACCTCAGGACGGCAGTCCAAGTGAGGTGATACCGGCAGGAGGGAGACTTTTTAAATTTCGGGATCGGTGGACCTTCGATCCCTGGGCCCACAGCCTACTCAAGAATGGACTGGGCGGGAGCTGGTACAGCACGACACCCCCGTGCCTTCGGTTTTTCCAACACCCCACCCCCGTTATGGAGGAGTACGTTCAAGAACTGTTGGAGAAAAAAGGTGATCCGAAGGGTGAAGCCCATCAATTTCAAAGGGAGGCTGTTTTGTGTTCCCAAGAAAGACTCGGAAAAGCTCAGAGTCATTCTGGACTTGTCGCCACTCAACAAGTTCATAGTGAATTGCAAATTCAAAATGCTAACACTGCAACACATAAGGACCTTACTGCCTAAGAGGGCATACTCCGTCTCTATAGACTTGTCAGACGCCTATTGGCACATTCCAATTAGCCATCGACTCTCCCCCTACCTAGGGTTCAGGCTACAACGAAGACTATACGCCTTCGGAGCCGTGCCATTCAAGCTAAACATAGCCCCAAGGATTTTTACGAAGCTTGCGAGTGTAGCTCTCAAACAATTACGCCTAAAGGGAATTCAGGTAGTAGCCTACCTGGACAACTGGTTGGTGTGGGCAGCATCCGAGACAGAATGCTTGCAAGCTTCCAGTCAAGTGATCCAGTTCCTAGAGTACCTAGGCTTCAAGATCAACAGAAAAAGTCTCGACTTTCTCCATCTCAAAAGTTCCAGTGGCTGGGAATCCACTGGGACCTTTTGTCACACCGTTTCTCCACCCCGGCGAAGAAAAGGAAGGAGATAGCGGGTTCTGTCAAGAGACTTCTAGATTCCGAAAGGATATCAAGACACGAGCAGGAGAGGGTACTGCGCTCTCTCCAGTTTGCTTCGGTGACAGACCCAGTGCTAAGAGCACAGCTAAAGGATGCAATCGGAGTTTGAAGAAGTTATGCATCAAACGCGCGAAGAGATCTGAGAAGACCAGCCGCTTCGGCTAAGTACTCTTCTCAGGCCTTGGTCCTAAGCCACCCATCTAAAGAAGTCGGTTCTTCTTCAGCCATCTCCCCCGTCGGTGACGATTCACTCAGACGCCTCGAAGGAGGGATGGGGAGGTCACTCTCATCGGAAAAAAGTCCAGGGGACTTGGTCCAAGCTATTCAAGACCTTTCACATAAAACTTTCTAGAAGCTAGGGCAGTGCTCCTTACCTTAAAGAAAGTCTCCCCGCGTCACTCGATCCACATAAGGTTGGTGATAGACAGCGAGGTAGTTGTGAGATACTTGAATCGACAAGGATCGAGGTCACCACCTCTCAACCAGGTGATGTTGGCCGTCTTCCGATTGGCGGAAAAGAAGAAGTGGTACCTGTCGGCAGTTCACCTTCAAGGAGTCCGCAATGTGACATCGGACGCTCTATCCAGGTTCACACCGATAGAGTCGGAATGGTCCTTAGACGCAGGATCATTCTCCTTCATTCTGAATCAGTCCCAGAACTGCAGATAGACCTCTTTGCGACGAAAGACAACAAGAAGTTGCCCCTGTACGTGCCCCATACGAGGACCCCTTAGCGGAAGCAGTGGACGCGATGTCCCTCGACTGGAACAGATGGTCCAAGATTTATCTGTTCCCTCCTCACAACCTTCTGTTGAGGGTCCTCAACAAACTGAGATCCTTCAAGGGGTAGCGGCAATAGTGGCCCACAAGTGGCCGAACAGCGTGTGGTTCCTCCTGGCATTGGAACTGTAGCTGAAGTTTGTACCACTACCAGATCCAGTTCTGACCCAGCGAGTCCAGAAGTCAACTGTCTGCGCTTCATTACAGAAAACCCGGACCCTGCAGCTCATGATTTTCTCTCCCTAGCGGTGAGAAAGCGTTTCGGGATTTCGAAAGCCAGTATAGACTTCCTTGAGGAATATAAGTGCAAATCTACTAGAAGGCAATATGAGTCATCTTGGAGAAAATGGGTGGCCTTTTGTCAAGGCGAAGAATCCGCAGGAGATCTTGACAGACTTCTGCTTATCTTTCTTCTCCACCTCCATGGTCAAGGATTGGCAGCGAACACGATTTCAGCGTGTAAGTCTGCTTTGACAAGACCCATTCTATATGCCTTCCAGGTCGACCTAGGTAACGAGATCTTTAATAAAGTCCCAAAAGCCTGTGCTAGGCTCAGACCTTCAGCTGCTCCAAAGCCCATTTCATGGTCTTTAGACAAGTTCTTCATTTCGCTTCTCTGTTGAGCAATGAAGAGTGTGCGTTAAAGGATTTGACACAAAAAGTTATTTTCCTATTTTTGCACTCGCGTCCCGGGCCAGGGTTAGTGAGATTGTAGCCTCTCGAGAGAGGCAGGTCGTGTTCAGTTCCTGGATGGGGGAGAACTGAACCTGTTTCCGGATCCTACGTTTCTCGCCAAGAATGAGTTACCCACCAACAGGTGGGGTCCCTGGAGAATCTGCCCTCTGAAAGAAGATGCATCTCTATGTCCAGTAGAATGCCTAAAGGTCTATCTTCATAGAACTTCAGACTTCAAGGGTGGTCAACTATTCAGGGGAGAAACATCAGGCTCAAATTTATCTCTGAATCAACTCAGAGCGAAAATCACATATTTTATTCGCAGAGCGGATCCTGACAATACACCCGCAGGTCACGATCCGAGGAAAGTTGCCTCATCCTTAAATTTCTTTAATTGTATGGATTTTGAACATCTCCATTCATACACTGGCTGGAAGTCTTCCAGAGTGTTCTTTCGCCACTATGCGAAGCAAGTAGAGGAACTAAAAGAGATCTGTGGTAGCAGTGGGTCGCAGTGTTAACCCTACTGTTTAACTCTGCGAGGAACAGTGGTCTTAATTGGGACGATTAATTCCAGGGTGAGTGTGTAGTTACATACTGTACTACAAACTAAGTGAGGGCACTGTGTTGCCCATGCAGACTGTTCCATTTCCGAAGGTGAACCTAGCATAAGTGCAGACATGTGTGCCGAGCGTTTCTAACGCTAATGTCATTGATTTGTAATACAGGCTTTTATGACTTTGATACCTCGGTATCTTAAAAGTGGCATCTAATGTTTTTTCTTTCAGACAAACAAGCTCTGTTTACTATCATACTTATGCTTAAAGTTTTGGGTTATCCTCTTCTTATGTATATATATATATATATATATATATATATATATATATATATATATATATATATATATATATATATATATATATATATATATATATATATATATATATATATATATATATATATATATATATATATATATATATATATATATATATATATATATATATATATATATATATATATATATATATATATATATATATATATATATATATATATATATATATAATTGTGGTTAACCTGTCTATTTATTGCCTGTCAATAATCTGGTTCTTGAGAACCTTACGTCTCCTTCACCTGTGTCAATTTATTGGTATAATTGAGCATTCATTCTATGTACCTTATCTGGGATAATTCTAATAGAATTGTTCCTTTATGCAAGCTATGTTGCATTGGTTTTCCTCCTATGCGGATATAAAACCTTTTGTCCAATACAAGTATTGTGCGGAGAACTGGTCGATATTTCATATTGACGCAGTGGTTCTTTACAAACTATGCTTTACTTAATATAGGGCGAGACCACTATATTAGCTTGCCTGGTATTCATACATAGGTATATGTACTCTTCGAGACTTTTCCAGAGTCTAGTAGGACTCTTCCCTGTAGGGGGCAGGAAGCTCTAACATAGTTTATAGTTAGTTGAAAAGATGTATAACGGTAACATCTTAGGTCTCTAGGTCTAGTCGACCGGGAAAAATTACCTCCGGGTAGTACGGAACGTTCTGAGAATCCACAGATACAGTAATGCTCTGGTACACTTCCATCAGGACAACATGGCCTGAGCCCATAAAACGGATTTTGAGCGAAGCGAAAAATCTATTTTTAGGTGAGATGGCCATGTCGTCCTGATGGACCCGCCCTTGCCTTTCTAAGAAAGGGCTGTAGGACCCCTCCCTACATACAGTATCTGTAGCACCTTGTGTACGCTACAAGGAATACAGATGGCGCCAGGATTGGCGCCAGGCACGCATACGAATCGGAGGATAGAGAAGCCTTGGGAGCGGCTCCCCTTTTTCTTTCCTGAATTCGTATCTCGCCAATCACCTCCTACGAGACGAAATCTCTGTCCAGGATGTAGATTGCCATATGGCGTGTCTAGAATACGTCCTCTGATATGTCGCGATATCCCTTTCACGAGGGATACTCGCTCCAGGAGTTAGAATTCTGGTACCTTAAGGTAAATTCTCTGGGAATATCGCTGTAGTTGTAATATACCCTAGGAAGCTACCCTATAGGAACTTCCATCAGGACGACATGGCCATCTCACCCAAAAATAGATTTTTCGCTTCGCTCAAAATCCGTTATATATATATATATATATATATATATATATATATATATATATATATATATATATATATATATATATATATATATATATATATATATATATATATATATATATATATATATATATATGTGTGTGTGTGTGTGTGCGTATATATATATATATATATATATATATATATATATATATATATATATATATATATATATATATATATATATATATATATATATATATATATATATATATATATATATATATATCCCAAGGCACTTCCCCCAATTTTAGGGGGTAGCCGACATCAACAAATGAAACAAAAACGAAAAGGGGACCTCTACTCTCTACGTTCCTCCAGCCTAACAAGGGACTCAACCGAGTTCAGATTGTACTGCTAGGGTGCCACAGCCCACCCTCCCACGTTATCCACCACAGATGAAGCTTCATAATGCTGAATCCCCTACTGCTGCTACTTCCGCGGTCATCTAAGATATCGGAGGAAGCAGCAGGGCCTACCGGAACTGTATCACAATCGTTGGCCATTCTTTCCTATTTCTAGCACGCTCTCTTGCCTCTCTCACAACTATCCTCCTATCACCCAGAGCTTTCTTCACTCCATCCATCAACCCAAACCTTGGCCTTCCTCTTGTACTTCTTCTATCAACTCTTGCATTCATCACCTTCTTTAGCAGACGGCAATTTTCCATTCCCTCAACATGGCCAAACCACCTCAACACATTCATATCCACTCTAGCTGCTAACTCATTTCTTACACCCGTTCTCACTCTCACCACTTGGTTCGTAACCCTATCTACTCGAGATACACCAGCCATACTCCTTAGACACTTCATCTCAAATACATTCAATTTCTGTCTCTCCGTCACTTTCATTCCCCACAACTCAAATCCATACATCACAGTTAGTACAATCACTTTTTCATATACAACTCTCTTTACATTCATGCCCAACCCTCTATTTTTTACTACTCCCTTAACTGCCCCCAACACTTTGCAAACTCTTTTCACTCTCTGACGTACATCTGCTTCCACTCCACCATTTGCTGTAACAACAGACCCCAAGTACTTAAACTGATCCACCTCCTCAAGTTATTCTCCAATCAACATGACATTCAACCTTGCACCACCTTCCCTTCTCGTATGCCTCATAACCTTACTCTTACCCACATTAACTCTCAACTTCCTTCTCTCACACACTCTTCCAAATTCAGTCACTAATCGGCCAAGCTTCTCTTCTGTGTCTGCAACCAGTACAGTATCATCCGCAAACAACAACTGATTTACCTCCCATTCATGGTTATTCTTGTCTACCTGTTTTAATCCTCGTCCAAGCACTCGAGCATTCACCTCTCTCACCCCTCCATCGACATACAAGTTAAACAACCAAGGTGACATCACACATCCCTGTCTCAGCCCCACTCTCACCGGAAAATAATCACTAACTTCATTTCCTATTCTAACACATGCTTTACTACCTTTGTAGAAACTTTTCACTGTTGCAACAACCTTCCACCAACTCCATATAACCTCATCATATTCCACATTGCTTCCCTATCAACTCTATCATACGCTTCCTCAAGATCCATAAACGCAACATACATCTCCTTACCTTTTGCTAAATATTTCTTGCATATCTGCCTTACTCTAAAAATCTGATTCATACAACCCCTACCTCTTCTAAAACCACCCTGTATTTCTAAGATTGCATTCTCTGTTTTATCCTTAATCCTATTAATCATTACTCTACCATATACTTTTCCAACTACGCTTAACAAAGTAATACCTCTTGAATTACAACACTCATGCACATCTCCCTTACCCTTATATAGTGGTACAATACATGCACAAACCCAATCTACTGGTACCATTGACAACACAAAACACATATTAAACAATCTCACCAACCATTCAAGTACAGTCACACCCCCTTCCTTCAACATCTCAGCTCTCACACCATCCATACCAGACGCTTTTCCTACTCTCGTTTCATCTAGTGCTCTCCTCACTTCATCTATTGTAATCTCTCTCTCATTCTCATATCCCATCACTGGCACCTCAACACCTGCAACAGCAATTATATCTGCCTCCCTATTATCCTCAACATTCAGTAAACTTTCAAAATATTCCGCCTTGCCTCCTCTCCTTTTAACAACCTTCCATTTCCATCTTTCACTGTCTCTTCAATTCTTGAGCCAGCCTTCCTTACTCTCTTCACTTCTTTACAAAACTTCTTTTTAATCTCTTCATATGAATGACCTAATCCCTGACCCACCTCAGGTCAGCTGCCCTCTTTGCCTCACGTACCTTGCGCTTTACTTCCACATTTTTCTCTCTATATTTTTCATACTTCTCTATACTATTACTCTACAGCCATTCTTCAAAAGCCCTCTTTTTCTCTTCCACTTTTACCTTCACTCCTTCATTCCACCATTCACTGCCCTTCCTCATGCTGCCTCCAACAACCTTCTTACCACACACATCACTTGCAATCCCAACAAAATTTTCTTTTACTAACTTCCACTCCTCTTCTAAATTGCCAGTTTCTCTTAATTTCCCTTCGTCATATGTCATTTTCAACCTTTCCTGATATTTACTTTTTACCCCCGGTTTTATTAGCTCTTCAACCCTCGCTAGCTCCCTTTTACATCCACCTACTCTATTCCCCCACTCTTTTGCTACAACTAAT
>NC_090753.1:3788846-3794365 GCF_036898095.1 Palaemon carinicauda | reverse complement strand
GTGGAACTGTTAACAAGCAGAATTTCCGCTACTGGGCTGCAGAAAATCCTAGGGAACTCCACCAACAACCAGTACACAGCCCAAAAGTCACAGTTTGGTGCGCCGTTGCGGAATTTGGTATGTGGGGGACCGTACTTTTTTGAAGAAGATGGACAAACAGTAACGGTCAATGCTGATCGCTATTGTCATATGATAGAGACATTTCTCCGACCCAAGATCAACCAGTTTGTTTTAGACCATGAGGAAGAAGAAGTTTGGTTCCAACAGGACGGAGCCACAGCTCACACTGCTCGGCAGTCCATGGAAATGTTAAGAGAGTTGTTCCTTGGACGTCTTGTTTCTTCAAGAGGAGACATTTCCTGGCCCCCAAGGTCACCCGACTTATCACCTTGTGATTTCTTTCTGTGGGGCTACGTAAAAGGCTGAAGTGTACAAACATCGTCCAGAACTCTGCAAGAACTAAAAGATGTCATTAGGCAGGAAGTGGCAGCCATTCCAAGGGAAGTTACACGAAGAACTATGGACAACTTCAGGGAAAGGCTTCGTGAATGTCTTAACAATGAGGGGACATCATTTATCAGACATAATTTTCAAAATCAAGTAAAGTGTACTAAGTGATGTAAAATGGCATCAAATAGGCTATTCACAAATATAAGTAATTGTTCTGTATGTTTCTTATGCTTTTTGCAAAAGCCTATTGAAATCAGGGAGTTTTTTTGCCGGACCTGTATATATATATATATATATATATATATATATATATATATATATATAATATATATATATATATATATATATATATATATATATGTATATATATATATATATATATATATATTATATATATATATACATATACATATATAATTATTATATATATATATATATATATATATATATATATACATATATATATATATATATATATATATATACATATATATATATATATATATTATATATATATATATATATATATATATATATATATATATATATTTATACACACACTCATATATATATATATATATATATATATATATATATATATATATATATATATATTTATATAATTATACACACTCATATATATATATACATATATATATATATATATATATATATATATATATATATATATATATATATATATATTGTGATGGCTCGCTTTTACCACCACTCAAAACACTACACTTATCAAATAGTATTCACCATCCTACAGTACTAAGTCCACTAAAGGTGGAATAGTAACCAAACATCAATACGAGTGCAAAGTCAAACTCAAGGGGACAAAGAAAATACCACAAAAATTTCCTTAACTTTAATACATAATAACAAGACAGAAATAACACCTGAACCACAATAATACAATAATAAATGATACACACTCAATCTTAACTCCCTGTAAAAGAAAACAATTACACGATTACAGAAAGGTCATCAACACATGCATACTAAATGGAGAGAGGGTCCAGAAAGGAGAAGGCCAACGAAAAGTGAGAACATCCTAACAAATACAAACTAAATATCCCTATCAAATTGACCATGGCTGGTGTGATTGAAAGGCTTTCACAAGCTCCACTAATGACGTCAGCTGACTATCAACGGTCGTGATCACGATACTTAAGCAGGTATAAATATTATTACCTTGGGACAGAGAGGTCCCCTTGGCTTTTACTGAACCAAGGGCAGTGGCACAAAATGTTAAGACGATCTGGGTCCTTGCTGCAGAGAAAGGATATCCAAAAAGCTAAATAGCTTCACACTGTAGCTCTGCAATGGCGAGGAGTAAATATAATCCAGTAGCAAATGTCGTGCCCTTCAATGTTGGAGGCTCAGAAACACACTGAGGAACCATCCTCAAAAAAAGCCCCTCCAAAACTCTGTTCACGCAGGAGCGCAGCCACGTAACCAACACCACTTGAAAATATAAAACAGCCGTTAGTCCATTATAACCACTAACATAACCAACAGTGAAAAGACAACCAATTAAAGCAGGAAAACAATAAGTCTACAGTATATTTAACCTTATACATCTATAAAACTTGAATAATTTATAAATATATAGCAATAATATTACACCTCCTCACCCAACCAAAAAAAAAATTCCCCCCCAATTTTTTTTTTTTAAAGTGATTTGAATTACAACATACAGGTTATCACAAAATGAAATATTAAACCCAACACTCAAAAATTTTAAATATTAAACCAACACTCAAAAATAATTATTAAACAAACTGCAAAAACATGACAAACAAAAGGAAAGAGGGGGCAAGTACCAAGGTTTGCAGCTCACAAGGATAGCAATATATAACCAATATTAAAAAAAGTCTTAAACCTAAATTAATCACAAGTAAACTTTCCAAAACCCGAAAACCAAAACATCACCATTCGATAAATAGGTACCCAACCTAAAAAATTTCACATCACTCATACCGTTAATAAACTTAATTAAGAGTCATTGCACTAACAACCGGATTCTGTACATATAGTCCAAAAGCTATAACCTTTTCCACACTCAATACACTGTTCCTTTTCAGGGATACACATCACTCACTATCAATAAATGTTGATCACAAAAACCACTGTCTATTTCAGTGTTATATATCACACTTATCACCATAGTGTCCAATACATACACACACACCGAACGACACAGAGAAGACCACCACAAGACTCCCCTGCGCAAACAAACAAACAAACTCGATGAAGCGTAATTATTAGCCTGAAAATACAGAATACCAGATTAGTGCCTATCTCTTTTCTTAGCTTATTATAAACCTTATCGTACCTGACACCTCTAAACCTTAGTAGATTAACCTTAACTCAGTCTAGGGTACCACTCATACACCAGCCTGTAGCGCCTAAAAAACGGCTGTTGTGCTACAGACCCGTGAGCCCATGACTCATCTAATTAATCAATCATTAGAAAGTACCAGTGATCACCCTCACCTTTTAACCTTAAAGATCCCATATAATATACCCAGAACATTATAGTCTTCTGTAAACAAACCATGATTAATAAATCTTAAATATACATTTACTTCTACTCACTACGTGCCCACTTCAACAGCACACACACCATAATTAGAACGATACAGATACTACCTTTAATAACTGCATAGCCCTCTGTCAATCAACTAATATTCAACGCTGCGAGAGAGAAAATCGGCAACAATATTATCTTTTCCTGGGATGTGGGAAAATTCTAAATTCCATTCTTGCAGCATGAGACTCCACCTCATCAATCGTTGATTTTTATTTTTGTATCTGCTGATGAAGGTCAGGGGATTATGGTCTGTCAAGACCTTAATAGGTGTATCTGAGGAGGAGAGATAAACCTGAAAATGATTAATAGCGAATATTAACGCAAGAGTCTCTTTCTCCACAGTTGAATACCTACGTTGGGCGGAGGACAATTTTTTTGAAAAGAATGCGACAGGATGAGAAACTCCCTGCTCGTCATTCTGCAACAACACCGCTCCTACACCAACGTCACTTGCATCCGTGGCAAGAGAAAAAGGAAGGTCAAAATCAGGAGCTCTCAAGACAGGGAAATTAATTAAAACTTTTTAAATTATCAAAAGCCCTTTACGTTTCATTCGTCCAGACAAATGCTACATTCTTTCTCAAGAGATTTGTTAACGGATCGGCTATATCCGAAAAATTCCTAACAAACCTTCGGTAGTACCCACTCAAACCAAGGAATCTTCGGACATCTCTCCTACATTTAGGGACTACCATATTTTCAATACTTTCGATATTGGCCTGCTTAGGAGCAACTTTACCATTACCAACCTCATGACCCAAATATACCACCTTCGCCTTTGCGAAATCGCTTTTCTTTAAATTAATTACCAAATTTGCCTTTTTCAACACCTCAAATAGTGCCCTAATACGTTTTAAATGGGTTTCCCAATCATCGCTATAAATAACAATATCATCAATATACACAACACATCCTTCTAAACCATGGACTAAAGTATTCATTAACCTCTGAAAGGTAGCAGCCGCGTTCTTCATACCAAACGGCATAATTTTACATTGAAACAATCCCTGTGGTGTTACAAAAGCAGACAGGGCCCTTGCCCGCTTTGAAAGAGGAACTTGCCAATAACCCTTCAACAAATCGAATTTGCTAATGTATTTGGCCTTCCCCATTCGATCAATACAATCCTCAATTCGAGGTAATGGATAACAATCAGATTTAGATAACTCATTCAACTTACGGTAATCAAAACATAACCTGAAATCACCGTCGGATTTCTTTACCAATACAACAGGTGATGACCAAGGACTTTGACTAGGTTCAATTAGGTCATGTTTTAGCATATAATCCACTTCCTTTGCTACAACCTCATTTTTGAAGGGATTCAACCTGTAAGGAGATTGTTTCACAGGAGTGGTGCTACCTACCTCTACATCATGTTCAAGGACCGAAGTCCTACCCGGTACATCCGAAAATAATTCTTTATAATTAGATACTAAATTTTTCAAAGACCTTTGTTCTTCCTTACCTAAATGTGAAATTACTCCCGAAAATTTTTCCAAAGACTTTCTATTATCCGACCGCCATTCACATCCATTAAAAAAATTATCATCAATACCCTCCCCTTCTGAAAAAGAAAAATGGTTATTGTTCTCAGAATCTACCGTGTTCCCAATAGTTGCCACAGGAATGACTTTTTCCCGTTCCATATAAGCTTTCAACATATTTACATGACACAGTTGAAAAGGTTTCCTTCTTTGAGGTGTCTCCACTAAATAGTTAACTTCACTTATTTTTTTCAAAATTTTCCAAGGACCTGAAAACGAAGCTTTCAATGGATTCCCTGGGAAGGGTAACAAAACCAATACTTTATCGCCTACCGCAAAGTCGCATGCCTTGGACCTTCTATCAAAGAAAAACTTCATTCTTTTTTGGCTACATAATAAGTTTTCACCCGCAAATTTCCAAGCCTTGGTTAATTTATCGCCTAGATTACACACATAATCCAATAAATTAACCTCAGGGACGTCTCCCTCCCAAGACTCACGAACCACATCAAGAGGACCTCGAACACAATGGCCAAACACAAGGTTGAAAGGCGAAAAACCTAAAGACTGACTTGGGACAGAACGAAAAGCGAACAACAAATAAGGTAATTCCTTATCCCATTCAGAACCATTAATCAAACAATATTTCTTTATCATAGATTTCAGGGTCTGATGAAATCTCTCCAGAGCTCCCTGACTTTCTGGATGATATGGAGAAGAGGTCACATGTTTTATATTTAACTCAGCAATTTTATCTCTGAAATACCTGCTAACAAAATTAGAACCACAATCCGATTCAATAATTTTAGGCATCCCAAACCTGGTAAAAAAGTCAATTAGTACATCTACAATTTTAACACTTTTTATTGTACGTAGTGGTATTGCCTCGGGATATCGAGACATCCTATCCATGATTGTCAAAATATACTCATTACCACTACGCGTCTTCGGTAATGGTCCAACCACATCAATAATGACTTCCT
>NC_090753.1:3781346-3783846 GCF_036898095.1 Palaemon carinicauda | reverse complement strand
AAACATAACAATTTTGTCATTGGAGATACTCTTTTCAAACATAAGAACCTCCATAAGTATACCTGGAGTTCACCATGTGGTAATTACAAAAATCAAATAGATCACATTACCATTAATACAGCGAGAAGGAGACTGGGAAATGTAAAAAGCTATAGCGGTGCAGATATTGGTAGTGATCACCAGCTCCTCATTGCCACACTGAAATTAAAAATGAAAGCACCCAACAGAAAGGTTTGATGCAGCCAAGCTTTCAGAAGAAGAGAACAGAGAAATATCTGCAATTGAATGTAGGAATCGATTTGCCATCTTAGAGACTCTAAGAGAGGAAGAACAGACAATTAATGAAGAATAGTGTGATATTAAGAACATATATCAGTCAGTTGGTAGTGAAGTCTTAAGATATGCAGTTACAAGGAGAGTACCATGGTTATCAAATGATACTTGGAATAATATAAAAAGGAGACAGACACAGAAATTGAGTGTTGAAAGTTTTCGGGGAAGTAATGAAAATTACAAGGTAGACCTTGCTAAGTATTCTAGTATTGACAGCGAGGTCAAAAGAAAAGCCAGGGATGACTGGAGAGAGTATTTAGACAGTAAAGCAGATGAGGCCGACAAAGCTATAAATTCACGAAGGGGCTATGGTGTAAGAATTGCTCATATAATTATTAAAGAAATCTTGAATGAGGTAAAAAAGAAGAATCAAGAGGAGAGACGGCTCTTTTATAGCAACAGAAGATGAAGAATGACAACATTGCATGGAACACTTTAGTGAGGTTATGAATATGATATATGAAGGGAGTAATTTGATTGATATACCTGAAGCTGATGAAGTCATTGATATGCCTATGAATTATTTCAGAGTATTTGAAGTTGAAGCTATTCTAACAAAACTAAAGATATGGAAAGCCCCTCGATATAACTGCCGAGATGATACTGCCCGAAAATGAAGTGACTCCCAGACTACTTACAAGATTATTTTGTAGAATGTGGCATGAAGAGGCAAAACCGGATGAATGAGAGTTAGGAGTGTTGGTGAAAATAGCTAAAAAAGGAGACCTGACTGATTGCAATAATTACATAGGTACAACACTTACGTCGGTTGTTATAGAAATATATAGTATGCTTATTCATAAGAGACTTGAGAAAAAGATAGATGAAAAGCTGAGAGATGAACAAGCAGGATTTAAAAAAGGTAGTAGTTGTACTGAACAAATGTTCATTCTGAGATATGTGGTACACCAATGCATAGAATATAAAAATCCCCTTTTGATGGTATTTGTGGACTATGAAAAAGCCTTTGATAGCGTGCACGGGTAAATTTTGTGCAGAGTCCTGCGTTATTATGGAATTCCTCTTAAATATATAAATTTAATTAAGTATGTCCATGAGCATAGAAAGTGCAAAGTTAATGTTAATGGAGTCTTATCAAGTGAGTTTCCATTGAACAGTGGAATACCTCAAAGGAATGTATTGTCACCTGTGTTGTTTATCCTCTTCATGGACTTTGTAATGTGTAGAAGAGCTAGAGATAGTGGAGAAGGATTGGACTGGATTGGTGATAGAGATTTAGCAGACCTAGAGTATGCTTATGATCCTGTTCTTGTTAGCAGAACACCACATGATTTGCAATGCTTGCTTACCAGAATACATGAAATATTAAACGAGGTTGGGCTGAAGGTAAATAAAAGAAAGACCGATGATGCAAACGGAGTACACAATGGAAGAGGAAATATCATTGGAAGGAGAAAGGATTAATGTGGTAGAATCATTCAAGTATTTAGGAACTATGATATATACAGGGTCTTTAGAAATCGAGTTTAGAGAAAGATTAAAAAAAAAAATTCAGATAATGGCTAGGTTAAGTAAAATTTGGAAATCAAATCGCCTGAAATTGCATATAAAAATCAAACTTAACATGAGTTTAGTGAGATCGGTGTTACTGTATGGACATGAATCATGATATGACAATGAAACAATCTCCATTAGGTTTAGTAGATTTAAGAATGAAGCCCTCAAAAGGAAATTGGGAGTTAAATGGCAAGACAGGATTAGAAATGAAACTCTAAGAGAGATTACTCGAGTGCCATATGTGGATGAGATCATGATGAGAGGTAGATGGAGATGGTTTGGGCATGCTCTTCGCACTCCCCAAGAGAGATTAGTTCACGAAACGTTTAGTTGGGTTCTACAAGGCACTAGAAGAATTGGAAGACCCAGGCCTACGTGGCTATGGACGATAACGGATGAAGTAGGATATAATGACTGTAGAAGTATTGAATTAAAATCTCCAGGCAGAGACGACTGGCGAAATCTAACCGGGGCACTTTTCGTTAATAGGCGTAGGAGGAGATGATGATGATGGAACGTAAAAAAATACATATGGAAATAGTAAAAATATTCAAAGCCCTTCCGAAGAGGTAAATGAATATGCAAATAAATAGAAAGAGTATCAAATATAAAGGTCAATTACAACAATAATTGATGCAACATTGTAAAT
>NC_090753.1:3761346-3773846 GCF_036898095.1 Palaemon carinicauda | reverse complement strand
GTAATGATTAATAGGATTAAGGATAAAACAGAGAATGCAATCTTAGAAATACAGTGTGGTTTTAGAAGAGATAGGGGTTGTATGAATCAGATTTTTACAGTAAGGCAGATATGCGAGAAATATTTAGCAAAAGGTAAGGAGATGTATGTTGCGTTTATGGATCTGGAGAAAGCATATGATAGTTTTGATAGGGAAGGAATGTGGAATATGATGAGGTTATATGGAGTTGGTGGAAGGTTGTTGCAAGCAGTGAAAAGTTTCTACAAAGGTAGTAAAGCATGTGTTAGGATAGGAAATGAAGTGAGTGATTGGTTTCCGGTGAGAGTGGGGCTGAGAAAGGGATGTGTGATGTCACCGTGGTTGTTTAACTTGTATGTTGATGGAGTGGTGAGAGAGGTGAATGCTCGAGTGCTTGGACGAGGATTAAAACTGGTAGACGAGAATGACCATGAATGGGAGGTAAATCCGTTTTGCGGATGATACTGTACTGGTTGCAGACACAAAAGAGAAGCTTAACCGACTAGTGACTGAATTTGGAAGAGTGAGTGAGAGAAGGAAGTTGAGAGTTAATGTGGGTAAGAGTAAGGTTATGAGGTGTACGAGAAGGGAAGGTGGTGCAAGGTTGAATGTCATGTTGAATGGAGAGTTACTTGAGGAGGTGGATCAGTTTAAGTACTTGGGGTCTGTTGTTGCAGCAAATGGTGGAGTGGAAGCAGATGTACGTCAGAGAGTCAATGAAGGTTGCAAAGTGTTGGGGGCAGTTAAGGGAGTAGTAAAAAATAGAGGGTTGGGCATGAATGTAAAGAGAGTTCTATATGAGAAAGTGATTGTACCAACTGTGAGATATGGATCGGAGTTGTGGGGAATGAAAGTGACCGAGAGACAGAAATTGAATGTGTTTGACATGAAGTGTCTAAGGAGTATGGCTGGTGTATCTCGAGTAGATAGGGTTAGGAACGAAGTGGTGAGAGTGAGAACGGGTGTAAGAAATGAGTTAGCAGCTAGAGTTGATATGAATGCGTTGAGGTGGTTTGGCCATGTTGAGAGAATGGAAAATGGCTGTCTGCTAAAGAAAGTGATGAATGCAAGAGTTGATGGGAAAAGTACAAGAGGAAGGCCAAGGTTTGGGTGGATGGATGGAGTGAAGATCTGGGTGATAGGAGGATAGATGTGAGAGAGGCAAGAGAGCGTGCTAGAAATAGGAATGAATGGCGAGCGATTGTGATGCAGTTCCTGTAGGCCCTGCTGCTGCCTCCGATGCCTTAGATGATCGCGGAGGAAGCAGCAGTAGGGGATTCAGCATTATGAAGCTTCATCTGTGGTGGATAATGTGGGAGGGTGGGCTGTGGCACCCTAGCAGTACCATCTGAACTCGGTTGAGTCCCTTGTTAGGCTGAAGGAACGTAGAGAGTAGAGGTCCCCTTTTTGTTTTTGTTTCATTCATTGATGTCGGCTACCCCCCAAAATTGAGGGAAGTGCCTCGGGATATATATATATATATATATATATATATATATATATATATATATATATATATATATATATATATATATATATATATATATATATATATATATATATATATATATATATATATATATATATATATATATATATTTATATATATATATATATATATATATATATATATATATAACGGATTTTGAGCTAAGCGAAAAATCTATTTTTGGGTGAGATGGCCATGTCGTCCTGATGGAAGTTCCTATAGGGTAGCTTCCTAGGGTATATTACAACTACGGCGATATTCCCGGAGAATTTACCTTAAGGTACCCAGAATTCTAACTCCTGGAGCGAATATCCCTAATGAAAGGGATATCTCGACATATCAGAGGACGTATTCTTGACACGCCACATGGCAATCTGCACCCCAAACAGAGATAACACATCGAAAGGGTCAATTGGCAAGAAAACGAAAACGAGAAAGAAAAAGGGGGAGGCGCTCCCAAGGCTCCCTCTTCTCCCGTTTCGTAAGCGTGCCTGGCGCCAATCCTGGCGCCATCTGTATTCCTTGTAGCGATACACGAGGTGCTACAGATACTCTATGTAGGGAGGGGTCCTACAGCCCTTTCATAGAAAGGGAAGGGCGGGTCCATCAGGACGACATGGCCATCTCACCCAAAAATAGATTTTTCGCTTCGCTCAAAATCCGTTTTTTGGGCTCAAGCCATGTCGTCCTGATGGAAGTATACCAGAGCATTACTGTATCTGTGGATTCTCAGAACGTGCCGTACTCCCCGGAGGTAATTTTTCCCGGTCGACTAGACCTAGAGACCTAAGATGTTACCGTTATACATCTTTTCAACTAACCATAAACCATGTTAGAGCTTCCTGCCCCCTACAGGGAAGAGTCCTACTAGACTCTGGAAAAGTCTCGAAGAGTACATATACCTATGTATGAATACCAGGCAAGCCAATATAGTGGTCTCACCCTATATTAAGTAAAGCATAGTTTGTAAAGAACCACTGCGTCAATATGAAATATCGACCAGTTCTCCGCACAATACTTGTATTGGACAAAGGTTTATATCCGCACAGGAGGAAACTTGTAAATCCGCCACCGTCCCCTTATGGGATGGAGTCCTCTCGTTAAGGGAAAGCATAAACCAATGCAACATAGCTTGCATAAAGGAACAATCTATTAGAATTATCCCAGATAAAGTACATAGAATGAATGCTCAATTATACCAATAAATTGACACAGGTGAAGGAGACGCAAGGTTCTCAAGAACAAGTTTATTGATAGACAATAAATAGACAGGTTAACAACAATTATATATATATATATATATATATATATATATATATATATATATATATATATATATATATATATATATATATATATATATATATATATATATATATATATATATATATATATATATATATATATATATATATATATATATATATATATATATATATATATATATAAGAAGTGGATAACCAAAACTTTAAGCATAAGTATGATAGTAAACAGAACTTGTTCATCTGAAAGAAAAAACATTATTGCCACTTATAAGATACCGAGGTATCAAAGTCATAAAAGTCTGTATTACAAATCAATCACATTAGAGTTAGAAACGCTCGGCACACATGTCTGCACTTATGCTAGGTTCACCTTTGGAAATGGAACAGTCTACGTGGGCAACTCAGTGCCCTCACTTAGTTTGTAGTACATTATGTACTACACACTCACCCTGGAATTAATCATCCCAATTAAAACCACTGTTCCTCGCAGAGTTAAACAGTAGGGTTAACGACGCGACCCACTGCTACCACAGATCTCTTTAGTTCCTCTACTTGCTTCGCATAGTGGCGAAAGAACACTCTGGAAGACTTCCAGCCAGTGTATGAACGGAGATGTTCAAAATTCATACAATTAAAGAAATTTAAGGATGAGGCAACTTTCCTCGGATCGTGACCTGCGGGTGTACTGTCAGGATCCGCTCTGCGAATAAAATATGTGATTTTCGCTCTGAGTTGATTCAGAGATAAATTTGAGCCTGATGTTTCTCCCCTGAATAGTTGACCACCCTTGAAGTCTGAAGTTCTACGAAGATTGACCTTTAGGCATTCTACTGGACATAGAGATGCATCTTCTTTCGGAGGGCAGATTCTCCAGGGACCCCACCTGTTGGTGGGTAACTCATTCTTGGCGAGAAACGTAGGATCCGGAAACAGGTTCAGTTCTCCCCCATCCAGGAACTGAACACAACCTCCCTCTCTCAAGAGGGTTACAATCTCACTAACCCTGGCCCCGGACGCGAGTGCAAATAGGAAAATAACTTTTTGGGTCAAATCCTTTAACGCACACTCCTCATTGCTCAACAGAGAAGCGAAATGAAGAACTTTGTCTAAAGACCATGAAATGGGCTTTGGAGGTGCTGAAGGTCTGAGCCTACCGCAGGCTTTCGGAACTTTATTAAAGATCTCGTTAGCGAGGTCGACCTGGAAGGCATATAGAATGGGTCTTGTCAAAGCAGACTTACACGCCGAAATCGTGTTAGCTGCCAACCCTTGACCATGTAGGTGGATTAAGAAAGATAAGCAGAAGTCTGGCGAGATCTCCTGCGGATTCTTCGCCTTGACAAAGGCCACCCATTTTCTCCAAGATGACTCATATTGCCTTCTAGTAGATTTGCACTTATATTCCTCTAGGAAGTCTATGCTGGCTTTCGAAATCCCGAAACGCTTTCTCACCGCTAGGGAGAGAAAATCATGAGCTGCAGGGTCCGGGTTTTCTGTAATGAAGCGCAGACAGTCGACTTCTGGACTCGCTGGGTCAGAACTGGATCTGGTAGCGGTACAAACTTCAGCTGTAGTTCCAATGCCAGGGGGAACCACACGCTATTCAGCCACTTGTGGGCCACTATTGCCGCTACCCCCCTTGAAGGATCTCAGTTTGCTGAGGACCCTCAACAGAAGGTTGTGAGGAGGGAACAGATAAATCCTGGACCATCTGTTCCAGTCGAGGGACATCGGGTCCACTGCTTCCGCTAAGGGGTCCTCGTACGGGGACACGTACAGGGGCAACTTCTTGTTGTCTTTCGTCGCAAAGAGGTCTATCTGCAGTTCTGGGACTTGATTCAGAATGAAGGAGAATGATCCTGCTTCTAAGGACCATTCCGACTCTATCGGTGTGAACCTGGATAGAGCGTCCGCTGTCACATTGCGGACTCCTTGAAGGTGAACTGCCGACAGGTACCACTTCTTCTTTTCCGCCAATCGGAAGATGGCCAACATCACCTGGTTGAGAGGTGGTGACCTTGATCCTTGTCGATTCAAGCATCTCACAACTACCTCGCTGTCCATCACCAACCTTATGTGGATCGAGTGGCGCGGGGAGACTTTCTTTAAGGTAAGGAGCACTGCCATAGCTTCTAGAAAGTTTATGTGAAAGGTCTTGAATAGCTTGGACCAAGTCCCCTGGACTTCTTTCCGATGAGGGTGACCTCCCCATCCCTCCTTCGAGGCGTCTGAGTGAATTGTCACCGACGGGGGAGGTGGCTGAAGAAGAACCGACTTCTTTAGATGTCTGGCTTGGGACCAAGGCCTGAGAAGAGTACGTAGCCGAAGGTGAACTGGTCTTCTCAGATCTCTTCGCGCGTTTGATGCATAACTTCTCCAAACTCCGGTTGCATCCTTCAGCTGTGCTCTTAGCACCGGGTCTGTCACCGAAGAAAACTGGAGAGAACCCAGTACTCTCTCCTGTTCGCGTCTTGATATCCTTTCGGAAACTAGAAGTCTCTTGACAGAACCCGCTATCTCCTTCCTTTTCTTCGCCGGGATGGAGAAACGGTGTGACATTAGGTCCCAGTGGATTCCCAGCCACTGGAACTTTTGAGATGGAGAAAGTCGAGACTTTTTTCTGTTGATCTTGAAGCCTAGATACTCTAGGAACTGGATCACTTTACTGGAAGCTTGCAAGCATTCTGTCTTGGATGCTGCCCACACCAGCCAGTCGTCCAGGTAGGCTACTACCTGAATTCCCTTTAGGCATAATTGTTTGAGAGCTACGCTCGCAAGCTTCGTGAAGATCCTTGGGGCTATATTTAGCCCGAATGGCATGGCTCTGAAGGCGTATAGTCTTCGTTGTAGCTTGAACCCTAGGTAGGGGGAGAGTCGACGGTTGATTGGAACGTGCCAATAGGCGTCTGACAAGTCTATGGAGACGGTATATGCCCTCTTGGGCAGTAAGGTCCTTATGTGTTGCAGTGTTAGCATCTTGAACTTGCAGTTCACTATGAACTTGTTGAGTGGCGACAAGTCCAGAATGACTCTGAGTTTTTCCGAGTCTTTCTTGGGAACACAAAACAGCCTCCCTTGGAATTTGATGGACTTCACCCTTCGGATCACTTTTTTCTCCAATAATTCTTGGATGTACTCCTCCAGAACGGGGGTGGAGTGTTGGAAAAACCGAGGGCACGGGGGTGGAGTGCTGTACCAGCTCCAGCCCAGTCCGTTCTTGAGTAGGCTGTGGGCCCAGGGATCGAAGGTCCACCGATCCCGAAAATTCTGAAGTCTCCCTCCTACCGGCATCATCTCACTTAGACTGCCATCCTGAGGTCTTGCCTCCCTGACCGCGACCACCCCTGAATCCCCTTCCCCTTGAGGGGCGCCTAGACGAGCCTCTGGCTGCTCCTCTAGGCTTTGCTCGAAAGGAAGTTGACTGCCCTTCGAACGTTGGGTTGAATGCCGTGGACTGTGTCGACACGGCCTGGGGTACCCACTGGAATGTGGTCGGGGTTTGTGCCACCATCTGGGGCACTGAAGGCAATGGCAATTGAAGTTGCTGTTGCTGTCTAAGTGGCTTGGCTGGCCGAGATGGTAGCCTAGTCCTCATAGTCTTCCTCTTTGGTTGAGGACCCTCATCCGGGGAAGACTTTCTTTTGATAGCCAGGCCCCACTTCTGGAGATGGTTTCTATTCTCCGTGGTGGCCTTATCAACAACTTCTTTGACCAGTTCGCTAGGGAAAAGGTCTTTGCCCCAAATGTTGGAGGAGATTAGCTTCCTTGGCTCGTGCCTCACCGTAGCCGAGGTGAACACGAACTCCCTACAAGCTCTCCTCGCCCTGACGAAGCTATAAAGATCCTTCGTCACTGTGGCCAAATGAGTCTTGGCCACTACCATGAACATTTCATGGACCTTGGGGTCACTTGCCATCGTCTCAAGAGTAGTCTGAAGAGACATTGAGGCAGCCAGTCTTTCTTTTGTCTCAAGCTCTCTTCGCAAAAGAAAGTCAGACAGCTTAGGGAGGTCCTCGCCGAACTGACGTCCGGCAATATCAGCCTCCAACTTCCCGACTGAGAAGGTAAGATGGACGTCCTTCCAGTCTTTGTGGTCCATAGGCAGGGCCAGCGACAAGGGTTTACACTCCTTCAGGGAGGGGCAAGGCTTGCCGGCCTCGACTGCTTTTAGTACAG
Source organism: Palaemon carinicauda (assembly GCF_036898095.1). Taxonomy (NCBI): domain Eukaryota; kingdom Metazoa; phylum Arthropoda; class Malacostraca; order Decapoda; family Palaemonidae; genus Palaemon; species Palaemon carinicauda. Next base: position 3,766,898 of record NC_090753.1, on the reverse strand, counting down.
CCGCAAACCCTTTCTGTAAAAAGGGGAAGGCTCTAGCAGGAGAGGACACAAAGGAAGGGAGCTTCTTACTCAATGCAGCTACCTTTGAGTTCGTGAAGCCCCTCTCTTTCATCGAGGATGAAAGCAAATCTTGAGCCTTAGCATGGTCCATCACTATGACCTCCTTCGGTCTTTCTAGTCGTCATCGGCATGTGCTCAGCATACCTCCACGGGTTAGCATCTGAGCACAAGGGAAGGTCTTTCACATTGAGCCTTTTCTGGGGCCCATGTGATGCTGCAAGCCTCTGCATCTGCAGTTCCATTGCAGCCGCCTTCTCCTGATTCTCCTTCTGCATTTGTTGGATCATTCCAACAATGGAGGAGAGGGCCTGTCCCAGCTCTACTGGGAGAGCGGACGATGTTGAGGGAATAGGCTCAGGAATCTGAACCGGAGTAGCCAATGTCGGCCGGCAATGACTGCCGGTCGGCAACTACACAAGGTAGTACTCGGCTGCCGGCCACTGCTCATATATATATATATATATATATATATATATATATATATATATATATATATATATATATATATATATACAAATATATATATATATATATATATATATATATATATATATATATATATATATATATATATATATATATATATTTTGTATATATATATATATATATATATATATACATATATATATATATATATATATATATATTTAAATATGTATATATATATATATATATATATATATATATATATATATATATATATATATATATATATATATATATATATATATATATATATGTGTGTATGTATATGTATATGTATATATGTATATATATATATATATATATATATATATATATATATATATATATATATATATATATATATATTTATATATATATATATATATATATATATATATATATATATATATATATATATATATATATATATATATATATATATATATATGTTTAGTTGATCTAAGTATGATGCCAAAGATTTCCAATCTGACCGAATTTAATGATGCTATTCACTTTGATATGTTGCTTATGATAACATTTAGAGTCATAACATTTCTTCTGTTTTATTTGCTTTTATTCGAGATATGTAAATGGATTGGATATAAATCTATTAGAAATAAATCGATTTACTGGAGTATTAAGGCTAAAGCTTTCGTCAAAGACTCAAAGGATATTACAAGCAAAAGAAAATATAATGAGTACAGAGGAGGTAAGGGTTTAGGCTTTTTTAACTGCTACTAGCAACATTCATGGACTTCTCAGCTCCCCGGTCTTTCCCATCCATTCAACTGCTACAGGGTTCTAGTACTCATCTCGTCATCTTCATTATTGTTGTGTGTCATCACGAAACTACTTTTCTTACTCGTTTAAAAAATCACATCCCTTGTGGACTGCCCTTGCCTAAGAGCCTGCGTTATACAAAACGATGCAAACAATCTTAGTCAATCATTAGTGGAGATAAACTGACACTACTACGATTTAACACTTAATTTACATTCAAGATTACTATTATTTATATACATATATGTATATATATATTTCCAATTTCCATTGTATTCTTATGTTAAATCAGATGTGGTTCTATGGACATTTCTGTATATCAGTATGTAAAACTGTCATTTCCCCATTGATAAGGCTATGCTAACATTGCATATATGAGGGTTTATTTAGTACTAGATTTTTTACACAACTTAAATTTTACAATTATAATAAAACTATAGTTATTTTTACCAATTATCATAACAAAACATTTTAATTTATACATCAGCTTCAAAGAAATATTTTGCGTTTTTTCTACTTTTTTACTTGAGTATTTTGTAGTTTTGAACTGCATTCGTAACATCATTCAAAGGAGGATATTGAATTGTCCCCTTAATTTAGATTTTCTCAAAAGTGATTGTTAATTGTAGTTTCACATTTGCAAACAAACGATTTCACCCTTTTCCTCTAGTTATCCCATCAGTCAAAATCAATCACGAATTCTTTCACTAAAGTCCCCTTATCACATTCTACGACATTTTTTTTAAATTTTATAAAAAAACGTCAATCCCCCTTTCTGGTTTTATCTCTAATATATAAGCAAAGGCAGAAAGAAAGTAGTAGTAGTAGTAGCAGTAGTAGTAGTCGTAGTAGTAGTAGTAGTAGTAGTAGCAGTAGTAGTAGTCGTAGTAGTAGTAGTAGTAGTAGTAGCAAGAACAAGGCAAAAAATGTTGAGTAGTCTTGTGTTGCTCCTAAAATCTCTTTTCCAAAGATCTATTACTTGAAATAAATGGAGCGAACTTTTGACATAGACTAGCCATTCAAGAATTTCGGTTGAGTTTTTATCACTTGAGGGGAATACAATGTCATTAGCAAATGTCCTTGCTAAGGGAAGATAAACCTGGATTATGTAAGTCTTTAGGTAATTAAAGGAGTCAACATAGAAAAGAAAATTGCGATTACTGTAGAATTATATCTCTTCCCCATAAAGAGAAACAAAGCTATGATTATGCGTGAAAAGACACACAGCCATATAAGGAGTGCTTACAACACATACTCTATTTAAAATATTTTCTTATTTTCCATTACTGAATTTAATTCTTCGTTTTCCTATATCATTTAATTTGACTGTGAGCTTCAATAGTCTGTCCAGCACCTTCCAGGTGAATAAGGAACTATTTTCAATATATGTTTTACTCTAACATCAGTTCTCACAGATACAGTATAATGTATGTTATAGAGAGGCCCTGAAAATTTAATGGTCTTCCTTTTAAAATAAATTAGGTCTGAATAAATATGAAAGATAGGAAAATGTAAAGATAAAAGTATGAAACTTTGAGATGGTGCTGAAATCAAATCACAAAACTTTAAAACGGGGCAGAAATCAAATCAACACACTTTAAAACAAAACTCAAATCAAATCTCAAAATTTTTAAACTAAGCTAAATTTAAATCATGAAACTTTGTATCTAAGCTCGAAGAAAATCACAGAACTTTAAAATCAATATACATTCAGATCAAGAAACATTAAAATGGATATGAATAATCAAAGCATGAAACCTTGAAAACTATCTCAATTTGAATTACAAAACTTTTAGATGGATATGAAATCATATAACAAATCTTAGAAATGAAGCTGAAATCAAATGATAAAACTAAAAAATTTAGATGAAATCAAATGTAGAAACTTTGCAACGGAGCTAAAATCAAATGAAAAAAATAAAATAGAGCTGCTTTCGGAAATCAAATAATAAAACCTTACAAAGTAGCTGAAATGAAATCACTAAACGTTAAGAGTTAGCTGAAATCGCCAAAAAAACTTTGAAACGGTGCTGAAATCAAAGCACAGCACTTTAAACTTAGCTGAAATGAAAAAAAAATGAAATAGAGCTAAAATCAAATTTTGAAACTTCGAAACATAGTTGAAATCAAATAGCAAAACTTTGAAAAGGAGCTGCTATCGACTTTCGAAAGTCAGAAACAAAACTGAAATTAAATAACGATAAATTGGATATAAAATATGGAGATAAAATGAAATCACAAAAACCTGAAATAAGAGCTGAAATAAAATTACCGAACATTGATTTGGAGCTGAAAAATATAATGTAACTTTCAAAGGGAGTCAAAATCAAACAATGAAACTTATCAAGGGAGCTAAAATTATATCACAAAACTTGGAAAAGGAGCTGAAATCAAATAACAAATCTTCAAAAGAGAGCAGAAAAAATTTCATAACTTTGTATATGGAGCTGAAATCAAATCCAATAACTTTGCAACTGAGCTGAAATCAACTCACATGAATTTGAAACGGAGCTTGAATCAAAACACATAACTTTGAAACAGAGCTGAAAATAAATCATGCAACCTCAAAATGAAGATGGAATCAAATCCCGTAACTTTGAAACGAAGCTGAGAACAAATCGTGTAACCCAGAAATGAAGCTCAAATCAAATTACAAAACTTTGAAATAGAGTTAAAATCAAATCATGAAACTTTAAAACGCAGCTGAAATTACACGCCTTCAATTTTTCTCAAATGCCTTAAGAATTCCTGCAAATTACCTGTTCATTAATTACCCTAAATAAATCTGCTTCATATCTTTGATTTTCCATCATTCTTTGCTTTGGTTACGAAAACCTGCTTTGTTTAATGCCAATGTTGTTGGGAGAGCTTTGACATCGGCAGACAATCTGCAATACCCACTTACGGTTATGAGAGCCTCACATTATCGTTTGGAAATGGTAAATTTAATTGGAATTTTCTTGTAGTTGTCACATTGCCAATCCTCGGTGCGGATTTCCTCTCTCATTTCCACCTTCTGGTTGATGTCGCCCACCGAGGATTGGTCAACACAGACTCGTACTTGTCAACACCTCTTCAACCCGTCCCCTCCAACCTCGCTCTCCACATCAGCGCACCCACGGATGCCTACGCCAACCTCCTCACATTGTACCCAGAAGTTTTCCGTCCAGAACGTCGCCAAACGCCCATGGCTCCTGTCAAGCAGGGAATTTATCACCACATGAAGACGACGGAACTCTAAGTCTTCGCAAAATTCCGACGGCTGGTACAGGATTGATTGGCCGCCGCCAAACAGACGTTCATCTAAATGGAAGAAATGGTCCTTTGCCAAATGTCCTCCAGCCCATGATCGTCATCCTTACACACTGTCCTGAAGAAAGATGGCTCTCTCCATCTGTGTGGGAATTAGAGGCTCCTGAACATGCAAACAGTACCGGATCACTACCCCCTCCCAAACATCGCCGACATGACCTCCTACCTGCACAAAGCAAAAGTTTTTCTTCACACTCGACATCCTGAAGGGGTATTATCAGGTGCCTATGAACCCAGAAGACATTCACAAGACCGCCATGACCACTCCATTTACTACATACACCTTCAATTACTTCATTTTTGGCCTTCGTAATGCTGGGGCGACTATTCAAAATCTCATGGATGGCATCTTACGGGACCTCCCGTTCTGTGTATGTTACATGGACGACATACTTGTGTTCTCTTCCTCAGATGAGGAACATCTCCGGCACCTGCGCATCGTGCTTGACCGCCTGCAACAAAACGGCCTTGTAGTCCGGTACGACAAGAGTACCTTTTGGGACAACGAAGTGTCATTCTTAGGGCACCGCATCACTCCTGAAGGTGTCCATCCCCTACCTGAGAAGGTAGACGCAGTTCAGAACTTCCCCACGTCCTCGACCGTTAAATCACTGCAGGAATTCTTGGGCATGATCAACTATAATCACTGTTTTCTGCCAGCCATTGCCGCCACTCTTGCTAATCCCTAAGCCTCCCTCAAGGGTAACCAAAAAGACCTGAAGTGGGATCCCCTTCAAGAAGCGGCCTTCTACAATGCAAAGAATGCCCTATCAACCACTACTGCTCTCAATTTTTCCGTCCCACATGCCCCTCTCCTTCTCTCCACCGATGCCAGCAACGCCACTGTTGTTGCAGTACTCGAACAGGTGGTCAACGCCTCCCCCCACCCATTGGCCTTCTTCAGCAGAAAACTGTCCAAGGAAGAATCGGGTTAT
>NC_090753.1:3741346-3753846 GCF_036898095.1 Palaemon carinicauda | reverse complement strand
AGATATTTCCTTTTTCCTGGTATCTCGATAACATAGGTCCAGTCACTGATCTTCTCCGAGATCAGGAATGGTTCTTGGAACTCGTTGGCTAAAGCAAATCTCTTTATCGATGAGTAGACCAACACTTGATGTCCTACCTCAAACTGTCTGTTCGTATTCTACATACAAAACCTTTTCTTTGCTTTTCCTTGACTCCTCGTTTTCATGCTTTCGAGGGAAAATTTCCTTAACTCGCCGAGCATTTTCTTCAAATCCTGGACATATTCTCCATCTATTTCCTCTCGATCCTTCCCTTTTTCTGGTAAGATTTTATTCAGCCCTATAATGAAGGGTTCTTCTCATAATTCCATCAGGCGTAAAGGAGCTTCCTTAATGTACTTATTTGGCTTTCCAGTCATCTGACAAAAAGACATACACGGCAAAACTGGCTCCCGTCCCTTATACATGCCAGGCCAGAGAAAGCCTTTCATAATCTTCTCCGTCATCTTCTTTATCCACATATGTTCAGTCTCGCGCACTACGGCAATCACCAGTCTTCACAACAGTGCGGGAATAAAGATCTGACAGTATATCGCCCATTCAGTATTCCAAGGGATATCGACGGGTCTATGCTTCCTCATGAGCAACCAGTCTTTAAGATAATAACCAGTGGGAGAATGCTCTGTCTCCATCTCATACATCTCACTGTACAAAAACTCTGTTAACATCACATCCTTCCGTTGCAATCCTATTACTTGTCCTGCTTCTAAGGCTGAGTTTTCTATTTCTCTAGGTCCATTTCTTCCTTTTTTTACTGTTCATTCGTCTGTCAATCCTTTTCTCTTGGGCTTACTCGGCACGGAAGTTCTCCTCTTACATACCGTCAAGTGAGTCCTCTTCTTCAGAAAAAAAATCCTCCATGTTCTTTTCTTTTTTTTCCTTATTCTTCCACCAATTTCTTTGTCATACTCCTTGTCACCAAACAACAGGAAACAGTCACGTGTAATCGTCGAGTTTAGTTGTAGGACTAATAGTGGTTTCTCCGATACAATGGAAAAAGGAAAAAACTGCGCTCCACCAACTTCATTACCCAGCAGGATGTCTACTCCTTCGACAACCAATGAATTGCTTACGGCAAATTCAAACCTATATGTCACAAATTCGCATGGTAGTTTCAAACGGTAAATAGGGGTAACTTCTTCACCTCCTATTCCCTTCAAGATAACCGAGTCTTCAATGAGAGGACTGTTACACCAACCGGTGTACTCCTCGTATCACAAGGACTATGGTTACAACCTGTGGCTCAGTAAATATATATATATTATATATATATAATATATTTATATTTATATATGTATATATATATATATATATATATATATGTATAAATATATATATATATATATATATATATATATATGTATAAATATAATATATATATATATATATATATATATGTGTGTGTGTGTGTGTGTGTGTGTGTGTGGGGGGTGTGTGTATGTGTATGTATACTACTTGTATACAAAGAGAAAGATAAAAACTGTTGGAGTACGAGAAGGGCAATTGTATTTTTGTTTTCGATACCACATTGTAAGTCTTTGCACTCTTTACCCACTAATAAAATTGGCACTCTCTCTCTCTCTCTCTCTCTCTCTCTCTCTCTTCTCTCTCTCTCTCTCTCAATGTGTAAGTATATGCGTGTGTACAGTCGCTTATTTCAACAGAGAGAGAGAGAGAGAGAGAGGAGAGAGATGAGAGAGGAGAGAGAGAGGAGAGAGAGAGAGAAACACAAGTAGGAGAATTATATCCAAACAACCCACCTTGCTTAACTTTGGGTGTAACATATTTCCTTCTATGCTTTCCAATCAAAGGCAGGAATAAATAAAAACCAATAAGGGTAAAAACTTATAAGAGCAAACCGCGTCATCTCCGATGGGTCCAAAAGGGAATGATAGTTTGTTACCCAAAAAGAATTCTTATTCCTAATTTTTTTTTTTTTTTTTTTTTGTAGTAACACCGGAGATATTTAAGATTTGGGTATTTATTAATGTTTATAGCTGGATAAATATCTATAGGGCTGTATAACAGTTCTTATACTTAAATTAAATTGACCATGCCGTAGGTATACGTGTAGAGAGAGAGAGAGAGAGAGAGAGAGAGAGAGAGAGAGAGAGAGAGAGAGAGTGAGAGAGAGTGCATTCATGATATATCATATGAAGTAATACAATTTATTCTACAACCCCAATCATTCAGAATTGCCTCACTATTTGCAATCATTACAAAATAAATGTTTAAATTGTTTAAATAAATGAACAAACAAGCTTATAAGGGCAACAGTCCTTTCTGTCATTAATGAATGCCGTCCATTTTCGTCGCATTTTGAGAGGAGAGGGGATTTCGCTTTTGACTTACGAGAGCAATTCACCAACAATAGTTGTTTGATTCAATGTTTGCTGGTTCTCTCCGATGCACACACATATGCTTTACCCTGTTTCAGAGAAAACGATTTTGAGTCCTGAAAAAAAGGAAAGATTTAGATTTAATTTGATTTCTGAATTTGGGCAACATAACACTGATTCGAGGCTTGGGAGGCCATTTAGTGCCGAGGACTATATATCTACCTATCTATGTATCTATGTATTTATATATCTAGAATAGAATTCAAAGAAAAATGGAATTTCAGGAAAAGGCAAAGAAAACATTGGAAAAGATCCTTGGAATAATACGTACCATTTACCACGTGAGATGCAGTGAAATTGTTTCAAGATTATAAGGATTTTTCAATCATTGCTACTTCCAAATTTAGGGACAAGAATGGAAGCTGTGTGGTTTCAAACGCATCTTAAACGTTTTATTTATTTTCCTTTTTGTAACTAGATTGTTTTGATTCTGCATTCAAATAAAGTCTCTTCATTTCGGTTGTTTCATTATATAGTTTGAGGTAGCGTTAAATACCAACACATAGGCGAGATGAATGAAAGTGACTTTATTGAACAAGACAACGAGCTTATATACAGATAACTGCAAGTAAAAGAAAAAAAAAAATGACATTAGCGTGTATGAGACACATTTGGCACATGGCTCCCCTATAAAATGGACATACATGTTAAATAGGGAGCTCTGCTCTTGAGAGGTAAACTTTGGGCTGGTCATCTTGCAGGAGATGAAAATGTTTTAGGGCAATCAATGGAAAACACGTATGCTAATTAAGAAATACTTCAGTGAGCGACGGATCATGAGGAAAAGGCCAGTATATGGGGGCATTATTGGTGGCTTAGTATTATCAATGAAGAGTAAAAATTGCATTACCATGTGTAGATATGTCAGTATATCTTGCTTTTCTAGGAGCTTGTGAGTCTGGTAGCATAAACTAGATATTCCCAAAACGTGACATAGGCACTGGAGATTGTCAAAGGAGGTTACATATGAGAAAAAAATCGACAGGGATGACCACGGGTCGTCATACACCTTTTCAGCTGCTGAGACATCCAGAGCGTCTTTAGGTATGGTCATTGGTCTCAGGAGGACCCAGGGAAGCTGAGTAATCCAGTTGGAGTCATTGTAGCGGCGCATCAATTCTGCTTTGAGGGTACAATGAAAATGTTCTTTAATTCTCTTGGATGCAGGGTTTAAGCAGATATTCACTAAGGATGTACACAATTGAGGGGTGAAAGTGATACCCCTGTCAGAAGTAATATGCTCAGGCAAACCAAATCTCGCTATCACCCTAAGACAAAAGGCGGATTTACATAAGGCGAACATTACAGTTTGCATGAGGATGGCTTCAGGCCAACGAGTGGAGCACTCCCTGACGGTAAAGAGGTAATGGAGTCCTTGTGATGTAGATAGGGGGACTTCATACACCGACGTGAATGATGGCAGAACGATACTGAGGTTAAGGAAAGGGGAATCCGTTTGTCGATATACTTTTTGAAGCTTAGCAAGAAGCACATACGCAAACACAATCCCTAACATCCTTAGTAATGCCGTGCCAAATGAACTTCATCTTTAGTAGCTCTGCACTGGATCAGCATGAAAGATGGGAGAGGCCATGGATGAAGTTAAACACCTTTTGGCGTATGTGGGCAGGTAAACGCGGTTGCAACCTACCAGTACTGACATAACAGAAGAGGGTGGGGTTTGAATCGTCCAGGTCGATGTCTTTCCAACAGGGGGATGTGGAGGATGGCTCGCATTCTTTGTACTCTGAGCTTCTGCCATGGTATTGTAATCCAATCCCAGGTGAACGGTGGCTAATGTGTTTGTTGACAGGTTAAGACATGATAGTATCTGTATTCACGTTCACAAAGAACTGTAACGTGATAAGGGCAAAGGGATTGGAAAAATAGAAGAAAATGGAAGTATAAAATTTATCAGAATAAACAATTTCAATAACGAAATAGGAGATAAGAATATTTAAAATTTTGTGTCTTCATAAATTGAATATTCTTCAAGAATTATATTCACCAACAATTACATAATAGCATTACAAATAATATCATGAAAAGGATCGAATTTGACACCATATTGCAAATGAGAAACGAAGACGAAAATCACAACCTTCCCCGACAAAATACCCCCACGCGGCAGATCCTTCTGCGAAAGAGAATTACTTTTCGAAACAGCCATTACACAGAGCGATATATTCATCGGAGGAATAAAGGTGACGACAGATGGAAAGGGTAAAAATCTTATTGCAAACGACGTGATCATAGGAGACCAATCTGCCCTAAAGATGATATTCAAAATTATGTTCATGTCGACATTCTGTCTTGAGGCTTGTCATTGTTAGTCTCATTCTTTGGAAATGGGGGAATACGAATGTGTGTTAATAATATTCAGGATGCATCTTCTATTGTTTTTTTTTTTTTTTTTTTTTTTTGGGGGGGGGGGGAATTGATAATACAGTCTTCCTTATTCATATGCAAAAACTCAATCAAGCTATTGGTTCATTTGCGTTATATTGAAATTTTTCTGTCAACGTAACACAGTTGATACATGTGATGTATTTTACTTTTATATTTACAACTCTTTTATTCATGAACTAGCAGTTCCAGGTAATTTGTTTACTAACTCTCTCTCCAAATACACACACACACAAACACATATGCACGCAGGCATACACGCACGCACACACACACTGCACGCAAGGATCAACGTAATCTTCAAATATGGAACTTCTAAGGGAGCAAGAAGGCTTCTCGTCCTAAGCTGCGTTGCACAAATGAGGGCATTTCTGAAAGCTCTGCATCAAAACCCATTTCAACCTTGGAAGCTTTACCTGCATAGGAGAAAGAAGAACAACGTCATGGATAGGAGTTCAAAAAAAGGTTCATTGTGAGGAAAATAGAGAATCATCGAGACCACAATTTGTCATAGGGATGGGCTCCGCTCTAAATGGAATTGAGTCTGGGATCAATGCGGAAGCATGTAGGATTAAAATTTTAGTCTGCTTTAAACAAAAGACGGCGTTCTTGAGGATTTGGCATCGGTCTGGCAGAAGAGGATGGAATAGGAAGCCTTTTGAAAAATCATTCATGTATCTAAGAATTTATCATAGAATTCAGTATTTTATATATCCAAAATCTACACCTTTCATTTATTAATTGTGTTGAATTGTTGAGGAGAACTTTTCTCTAATTCCGGTCGCCGCAGAGACATAGTCCATTATATATACACACACATACACACACACACACACACACACATATATATATATATATATATATATGTGTGTGTGTGTGTGTGTGTATATATACGCACACACACACACATATATATATATATATATATATATGTGTGTGTGTGTGTGTGCGTGTATATATATATATATTATATATATATGTAGACATAAATATACAGTATATATATATATACATATATATATATATATATATATATATGTGTGTGTGTGTGTGTGTGTGTTTATATTCAGTATATATATATATATATATATATATATATGCATATAATTATATATATATACATATGTATATATATATATATAAATATTTATATATATATATATATATATATATATATATTTATATATATATACATATATATATTAAATATATATATTTATATATATAATATATATATATATATATATATACATATATATATATATATATAATATATTTATATATATATTTATATATATATATATATATATATATCTGGGTCTGTGAGTATATATGAATATATATATATATATATATATATATATATTATGTATGTATATGTTTATATTTAATATTCATATATATATATACATATATATATATATATATATATATATATATGTATGTATTATTAGACCCTCCACATTATTGTAATTATTGTATGTATTTTGCCAACTGTTTTCCCTGTATATCACTTTCATTTGTCTTTCACAGAAACTTGTTTGCCTTGTTTCACATTCCTTGTTCTTACTTGCTCCGCCCATCCTAAATTTTCTCGACCCCTAAATATAATTTTGAATTAATATCCGCTCAGCAACTAAACCAAGGAAGTTGGTGTCCGGCAGGTTAGCAGTCTCCTTTATTGTGATGTATATATAACCCAAGTATAAGTGATATTGCTATAAGGGTTTAATAACGAATTGTGCTTTTATTTCAAGTGTTCTCAATTTCTTTTGTGATTACTTTTCGAGACGTGGTTGTCGTTTGTCATATGTCATTTGTCCTATTGTATCATTCCTATCCTTTATGGCCTTTGTGTTCCTTTTATATGAACTTTAAGTTTAATTGTAATGTTTTGTAAATAATTTTTGCATTACTATATTTAAATCTTGTTTGATCGTATTTTCATTCAAATACCTTCATTTTGTTATTATTATTGTCCAAAGATCCCACTTGCTAAAATGGTAAATTAACCTTCTCTCTCACGACTCTAATAATATTATGGGTTCCCGTCCAGGAGTTTTTTTGCTAAACTTCGTGGGTATGTAATAATTGACAACCTAGTTAAGAATCGGTTGTTTGTTTTTGTAGTTGGTGATTCGTTATTCAACCTTACGTGATATAAACATCCCGAGTTATAGTTAGTTAGGTGACTATTTTTGTGTTTGCTAGACCGCTGAGGAATATATTTCTATTGTGCGTAAATTTTTCGGTGACAGGTGGCCACTTTTGTTTTAGTACACGACTGCCGGGTAACCTTGTTATGGTACCCCCCCCCCCCCCCCCACCTCCTCTCATAACCGAGACTCAGTGCGCGGGTTATAAAGTTAATCTGTCGTACTATTGTTAAAAATTAATTTCTCTCGAATCATTTGTGACTTTCACGTGCTTATAGTCTTTCCTTGGGTCCTTAGATATCAGTGTCTTGTATTATTCATTTCCTGTAAAGGGTAATGAATCTTGTTAACTCCTCGACTTATGTGTGTGAAGTTACTGTTCTAATCAAAGTGTAGTAAGTTACGGTTGTTAGATGAACGACGGTACTTCCTTTGACTTCATTTTGGTTTGAATCGGGAGTAAAAATACTTCCATAGCTTCCGTATCTAAAATGTTTTGTGTATAAATATTTGTATAATCTTTACTATTTATGCGTGGTTTATGGTTTTATGCGTGGTCTATGCTTAATTAAGTTCACTCCAATTAAAATTGTAAAACTCAAATTCAGGTGTTTATATTGTTCTTGAAGTTTTTTTTTAAATTTTCACAGTAGCAAAGTTTGATACTCAAAAGTTTGTGGCGGATCCTTCCTCTGAATTGCATACCTTTACCGATGGTAGGAAGTCTGAATTAATGGAAGTAGCTAGGCATTTAGACCTTGAGGTACGTTCTGGTATGCGTAAGTTTGACATTAGGAAAGTGATAATAGCTCACTATATGCGTATTGGAACCATGGGTGACGAAGCTAGGCAGTATCTTGTTCCAGAAACAATTCAACAAAAGCTAGAGTTTCAACGTCTTGCAGTCGAGCGTGAAAAAGCTCAGTTAACTTTAAGACAGAAAGAGATAGCATTGCAAACTGCTGAAAAGAGACGTGAAATTTTTGAAATGGAGAAAGCTAAGTAGAATTTCAAGCTACGGAAAAAAGAGGAAGAGAGAGACAAAAGCTAGGGAAGAAAGAGAAAAAGAAAGAGAAAAATTTGAAATGGAGAAATCTAAGTTAGAATTTCAAGCTAGGGAAGAAAGAGAAAAAAAAGAGGAAAAGCTAGGGAAGAAAGAGAAAAAGAAAGAGAAAAGTTAGAAATGGAGAAATCTAAATTAGAATTAGAAGATAGTTTAACTATCAAGGTGGAACAAGAGAGGGCTTCAATAAATCTTCAGAATAGGCAAATGGAACAAGAGTTATCTCCCTTTTACCTGACTAAAAATATAAAGTTAGTTCCTTTATTCACAGAGTATGATGCAGAGGATTGTTTTCGGATATTCGAGGAAACTACTAATAACCTTAATTGGCCTGCGGAGCAGTGGGTATGTCTCCTTAAACCTAAATTGCCATATCAAGCTGCTAAGGTTGTTAGGCATCTGGATGATACTAAGGATTATAAAAAGGTAAAGAAAGCAATCTTAGTTGCATTTTCCATAACAGAGGAAGGATATAGACAAGCTTTTCGTAACTTATGTAAATAAAATATCCAAACTTTCCTAGAACTCGCTTCTGACAAGCTTAGAGCTTTCAAGAAATGGCTTGAGCATGCTGAAGTAACTTCTCTTGAAGAACTGAAGAATTTAATGGTTCTTGAAGAATTTAAAAGGAAGCTTCCCATTAATGTAATGCTCTATATTGAAGATAGACAGGAGAAAAATTTACTAAAGGCTGCTTTCTTGGCTGACACTTATTCCTTAATATATAAGTACATTCCTAAAACCAGTTTCAGGAAAATCCTAGATTTCGGATGATAATCCCAAAGGTTTTGATAATCCTAAACATAGTTACTGTAAGAAAGAAGGACATACTATTCGTAATTGTAAAGACACTAAATGTAAAGGATCTGATAACTACCGTAATGTTTTTATGAAACCCAACGTAAAATTTTCAACCTCCCAGAGTAAACCTGTTTCGCATGTGCAAGCAAATGTACCAGAAGTGTTTGATGATTTTAAGTCTGAAGGTATAATAGCCTTGGGGAGAAAGAACAGAAGTCTAAGGTCACTATATTACGAGGCACTGGAGCTGCTTTGATTTTGTTGCATAGTAAGGCTTTGCCCAATGATGAGAATAATCTAACTGGTGAGAAGGTGGTTGTAAGGGATCTTACTGGAATCCCATCCATTCCCCTTGCTAGTGTCTACCTTGATTGTCCACTTGTAAAGGGGAAAGTTGAATTAGGGATGATTGGTACAGAATTACCATTGGGTAATGATTTAGCCGGGAAATTAATTGTACCAAATTTAATTGTCACTGATACCCCCATGGATGATAGGGTAGTTTTGGACAAACCTTTGATGGATGATGAGAAGGCAGATCTTGAACAAGCCCCAACACACATAGTCACTCGGTCCCAAACAGGAGAAAAATTAAATGACTTTGAAGTAGATAGTGATTTCTTAGCTAAGGTAATGTCTAGAGATAAACTAATAGCTGCCCAGAGGTCAGATCAATCTTTATCTTGTTTGCATGATAAGGCTGTTGTTATAAAATCTTTGCATAAATCCCCCACTCTTTATCATAATAATGGTATCCTAATGCGTTTTTACCGTCCTTCTAACTATTCAAATCCTGATACCTGGAGTGAGAAATACTAAATTGTTGTTCCTTCTTCAGTATGCACTCATATAATGGAAATTGCACATGATGGACCAGGTGGTCATTTGGGACAATACAAAACTTACTATCGAATACTTCATAAGTTCTATTGGTCTAATTTGAGGAAGGACGTAGGAGATTTCATAAAGACATGTCATCTATGCCAAATAGCTGGCAAACCTAACCAAGTAATTCCTAAAGCCCTTTCCAGCCTGTATTAGTTCCACATGAACCCTTGAGAAATTAGTAATAGACTGTGTTAGACCCTTGCCCAGACGAAAGGAGGTAACCAAATATTTATCAACTCTTATGTGTCCCAGTACTCGTATTCTAGAGGCCATTCCACTTAAGAATATATCTGCCAAAATTATTTCTAAACACCTTTTAAGTTTCTTTACTACTTACGGGATCTCCAAGGATATCCAAACTGATCGTGGTTTTAACTTTCCAATAAACTCTTTTCAGAAATCCTTAAGGAATTAAGTATAAAACATAGCTTATCATCTGCATATCATCCGGAATTTCAGGGAGGTCCTTGAACGATGGCACCAAACATTTAAAAGTGTGTTAAAAAGTTTTGTTTAGAGAGCAGTGTTGATTGGGATGAAGGAGTAAGGTTTTTGTTGCTTGCTATACGTGAGTCCCCCCAGGATTCCCTTAGTGTTTCTCCTTTCGAGATTGTATATGGGAGACTATTAAGAGGACCCCTTGCATTAATTAAAGATGAATGGTTAAAGCACCCAGACTCTAATCAGACTGTAACTTCAACAATATTTGAGTAACTTTAATGAAACACTCTCTAAAGTCCGTAAAATAGCCAATGAGAACTTAAGCAAAGCTCAGATTAAAATGAAAAATAGTTATGATTCCCTTAGTGTTTTCTCCTTTCGAGATTGTATATGGGAGACTATTAAGAGGACCCTTGCATTAATTAAAGATGAATGGTTAAAGCACCCAGACTCTAATCAGACTGTAACTTCAACAATATTTGAGTAACTTTAATGAAACACTCTCTAAAGTCCGTAAAATAGCCAATGAGAACTTAAGCAAAGCTCAGATTAAAATGAAAAATAGTTATGATAAAAAAACTAAAATTAGGAAATACAGCCCAGGAGATCTTGTGTTAGCATATTTTCCTATCCTTGGATCCCAATTTTCCTCCAAATTCTTTGGTCCATATGGTGTAGTTAAAAAATGTCAATAACCATACCTATGTGATTGAAACCCCTGATAGAAGGTATCAGGGCTTAAAAGGTATCATTCCAGGACTACTGAAACTGGTTATGGAGACAAAATTGTAAATGTTAATGTTAAGGTCAAATACGAGAAACCTGAAAACTTTATGGGGAAAATCCAGGTCAGTGTATAGTCCTCACTCCTGACATCAAACTTTTACCAGTAACTGCTCCCATACGACAACACCCTTATCACATCAGCCCGGCCAAAAAACTAGCGATGAAAGAAGAAGTGGAATATCTTCTGAGAGCCGGTTTAGCTAAACCAAGCAAGTCACCATGGACGTCTCCATATCTATTGGTACCAAAGGAGGATGGCAGCATGCGACTGTTTACTGACATCAGGAGAGTAAATTCTGCTACTGTTAAGGATAGTTACCCTTTACCCCGTCTAGATGACCTTATAGACTCTGTAGGCCAAGCAAAGTATGTAGCTAAGATAGATCTCCTCAAGGGGTATCATCAGGTGAAGTTAACATCTAGAGCCAAGCTTATATTGGCTTCCATAACTCCTTTTGGGTTATTCCAGTATGAAGTAATGCCTTTTGGTTTACCAAATGCCCCATCTACATTTCAACGCATAATTAACTACACTATTCAAGGTCTAGGGGGAGTCTTTGCATATCCAGATGATATATTGGTGATAGGAGATTCTTGGGAAGAGCTAATGAAACGTTTGAATGTTCCTCTTTGTTAGATTAAGAGAAGCCCAGTTAACAGTAAATTTACAAAAATGTGTTTCTGGTCAAGCTACAGTTACTTACTTGGGACATATTGTGGGTGGAGGTAATGTCAGGACTAAAACTGCAAATGTTAATGCCATTCTTGACTATCCAGAACCTATGACTAGAAATCCCTTAAAAGATTTTTAGGTATGGTTTCATATTACAGGAAGTTCTGCCGTAATTTGACTTTAGTAGCTGCCCCTTTACATAGTCTTACCAGCCCTAAAAAGAAGTACGAATAGGATGAGAGAGGTCACGCAGCATTTGAAAATTTAAAATATTTTTTGAGTAGTAAGCCAGTCTTACACAGTTCTAATTTTTCGAAACCCTTCTCTTTATAAGTAGACGCTTGCGACACAGGTGCTGGAGGAGTGTTGCTGCAGGAAATTGATGGGGTATTCCACCAAACGGATAACACCTCCAGTAGCTACAAGCCTCATCAGCTGTCCTACAGTACCAGAGAGAAGGAGCTTTTAAGTTTGGTTCTTGCTCTCCAAAAGTTTGAATGTTATCTACAAGGAGCTCCAGTCATCCATGTCTATACGGACCACAACCCCCTCACCTTTCTTGAGCGCACCAAGGCCCATAATCAGTGCTTACTAAGATGGGTTTATATCTTCAAAACTTCAACCTTCAAATGAAGCACCTCAAGGGCAGCGACAACGTATTTGCTAATGCCTTGTCACGGGCCAATTCTCAACCTTCTCAGGAGATGAAAGGTGTTTAACTTTGATCAAGCCCCTCCGCTGTGCTTGATCCTCTACATTATTGTAATTATTTTATATATATTGTCTGACTATTTTCCCCTGTATACCACTTTCCATTGTCCTTTCCCAGAAACTTGTTTGCCTTGTTT
>NC_090753.1:3727634-3735134 GCF_036898095.1 Palaemon carinicauda | reverse complement strand
GATTACACTAATGGTGCCGAAGACGTTCTTTCCGGTATCCCTTTTCTACAAATGTGGGATGAGAAAAGTAAGGGTAATAGAAAAAAAATGTGAAAAAGAATACTCTTATGAAGTGGCGTGGAGAAGGGATTGAGAAGGAAAAATTCCCTTGATCTTATTTCATTATTTTTTTTTTTTTACTCAATTATCTGTAATTTTTTTTCCATGCATCGACGTAGGTTGTTGATTGAAGATGCCAATCAACATCTTAAACTAAATTAGAATTTATTTCAGAACATATATGTCTTCTTTCCTAATTTTACAACAGAACAAGCTTTAATTAAACAAATTTCCTCAATGAAAACCACAGTAATAATAATAATAATAATAATAATAATAATAATAATAATAATAATAATAATAATAATAATAATAATAATAATAATAATCAATATTTTTGCAACAACAATGCTCCTCATTTCATTTAACATGACGGTATCATAGACGACACCGATAAATTTTTGGAGATAATCCGGATGAGGGTCTGGATTTTATTCCATTTATTCAAATTTATCATATGTCTGTGTGTGTGTGTGGACATAAATAAGTCAAAACTACTTGACGGATTTTGATGAAGTTATCACGGCAGATAGATCTCAGATCGTGAACTACCCCATTACATTTTGGAGATGATCCAGAGGCGGATTTCAGCTCTGGATTCTCATTTTTTGATATTTTAAAGAAAACGTCAAAAGTACTCGGCGGATTTTGACGAAATTGTTTCACTACAGATATATATGTATATATATATATATATATATATATATATATATATATATATATTATATATATATATATATATATATATATTGAATTATGGACGTTACCATTAAATTTTGCAGGTGATTCATTTATTTATTAACTTTTCTCTGTGTCTGTGAACAGGATTACGTCAAAACTACTTTGCAGATTTTGACGAAATTCCCATCACACACTCCATTGAATTTTGCAGATGATCCGGATCCGGATCAGGATTTTAGATACGGGTTTTATTTTTCGACATAACAAAAGTAAATTATTATTATTATTATTATTATTATTATTATTATTATTATTATTATTATTATTATTATTATCACTAGCCAAGCTATAACCCTTTGTTGGAAAAGCAAGATGCTACAAGCACAAGGGCTCCAACGGGGAAAAATAGTCCATGGAGGAAAGGAAACTAGAAAATAAATAAACTATATAAGAAGTAATGAAAAATTAA
The DNA here is from genome assembly GCF_036898095.1 of Palaemon carinicauda. Lineage (NCBI taxonomy): Eukaryota > Metazoa > Arthropoda > Malacostraca > Decapoda > Palaemonidae > Palaemon > Palaemon carinicauda. The sequence goes on along the minus strand of NC_090753.1, from coordinate 3,733,885 downwards.
AATTAAATATCTTTAAAACCTTAACAACATTAAAACATAATTCATATGTAGACTATAAAAAGACTTATGTTAGCCTGCTCAACATAGAAATCCATAGTTTGAACTTTTGAAGTTCTATTGATTAAACTACCTGATTAGGAAGATCACTCCACAACTTGGCCACAGCTGGAATAAAACTTCTAGAATACTGTGTAGTATTGAGCCTTATGATGGAGAAGACCTGACTATTAGAATTAACTGCATGCCTTGTATTACGAGCAGGAAGGAACTATCCAGGAAAATCTGAATGTAAAGGATGATCAGAATTGTGGAAAATCTGATGCAACATGCATAATGAACTAGTTGAACGACGGTGTCAAATATCAATACCTAGATCAGTATCAAGATATTTAATAGACCATAAGTTCCCGTCCAACCTATTAAGATGAGAATCAGCAGCTGAACACCAGACAATAGAACAATGCTTGAAACAACGTAGTATGAAAGAATGAAAACACGTCTTTAGAATAGATTGATCACCGTAAATCTTAAAAGAATTTCTCAATAAGCCATTGTTTTGTGGGAATTGAAGAGGACACAGACCTAATGTGTTTCTCAAGAGTAAATTTGGAGTCGAGACTCACACCTATAATCTTGAAAGAGTGTTACAGAGTTAAAGAAACATTTTCAATGCTGAGATCCGGATGATGAGGAACCACTGTCCTTGATCTACTTACAATCCTACTTTGAGTTTTGTTAGGATTTAACTACATACCTCTTAATTTGCACCATGCACTAATTTAGCTAGATATATGTTAAGGGATTCAGCAACCCTAGATTTACATTCAGGGGATGGTATTGATGCAAAAGAGAGTAGCAATCATCTGCATATGCAACAAGCTTGTTTTCTAGGCCTAACCACATGTCATGTGTATATAGTATGAAAAGTAATGTGCCAAGAACAATACCCTGTGGAACACCAGATATCATATTCCTATATTCACTATGGTTCCCATCAACAACAACTTTTTGAGATCAATGCTTAAAAATTCAATAATAATTCTAAGAAACGACCCACCAACTCCCAACTGTTTGAGTTTGAAAAACAATCGCCTCATGATTAGCACGATCAAAGGCAGCGCTAACCAATCATATGACCTTCCTGACTACAAGCAAGGGATTTCTGTACAGCATTGGAGATTGTAAGAAGGGGCATCACCTGCGCCAAGACCTTAACGAGAACCAAATTGCAAACTAGGGAGTAGATGATTACCTTCAGCAAACGTATTAAACGTTTTGCCAGAAGACGTTAAAAAGCTTTAGATAATATGGGACTTAAGGAAATTTAACGGTAATCAGTTTGACTTGAGTTACTATTAGCACATTTACATACAGGTGTAACATTTAAGGGAACATTACCAATTCTCTAAGTGCTGAAGGATCCTCTTTTTGCTAACTTGCACAAAATACCAGATAACATAGGAGCTAAGAAATATGCAGTCTATATAAACAAAACAAAGGAAAAAGACCCTTTGGGACTACACCTCATTAAGCATCAAGGCCAATCAACAGAGCTTTAATTTCACGAGATCGAAAAGCTAGACTATTTAGTTTAGCGTCAGGAAAACAGAAATGAGGAAGTTCAAGTTTCTCATTACTCTGCTTGTTGTCAAACACATCAGCTAAAAGGGTTTCATTTTCCATATTATTATTACTATTATTATTATTATTATTATATATTATTATTATCATCATTGACGTGTAATTATTGTTGGAAAAACAGAATTAGATGATGTATTAATAAATTCTTGCAAATTTACAATATTTCGTTAATTTTTTTCTAATTCACAAACTTCATAGTAATAGTAGTAGTAGTAGTAGTAGCAGCAATAGTAGCAATATTAGTATTAGTAGTAATATGGGCATTAATTGTAGTATCGATACTGTGAAATATATTTTGTTAAATACACACACTCTCTCTCTCTCTCTCTCTCTCTCTCTCTCTCTCTCTCTCTCTCTCTCTCTCTCTCTCTCTCTCTCTCTCTCTCTCTCTCTTCTTCTCCTTCTTCTTCTTCTTCTTCTTCTTCTTCTTCTTATTATTATGGTATTATGAATATTATTTATATTATTGATATTAAATTATTACTACTACTTCCATCAAGGAGGTTATATTCGCGAGTCGGATTATTTATCTATCAGTCTTTTTTTTATATATGACTATGTACAGAATTACGTCAAAACTACTTGACGGATCTCGTAAAGTTTTAAACATATGAAAGATCTAACATCATGGATAACCCCATTATAGTTTGGAGATGTTGTGGATCCGAATTCTAAATCCCTATTAGTTTTTTAAAGAACATCAAAACAAATTGACGGACTTTGGCGAATTTGTTACATCATAAGCCATGGCCGACTCCAATAAGTTTTATTGATGATCCAAATCCGTATATTCGATCAGGATGAACAGTCTGGATCAGATGCAAATTGAATGTCTTACTCTTTATTTCAACGTCACCCTTTGGCGGAGGTCAGAAATCTGTGATTATTATTATTATTATTATTATTATTATTATTATTATTATTATTATTATTATTATTATTATTATTATTATTATTATTATATTGGGTTACAGTTTTTGTTGGAAAAACAGCACTAGAAAAAAATTACGATATATCATTATTTTTTGTATTTTTTCGCAAAGTTGATAGTATTAGTAGTAGTAAATATGGCAATACTAATATTAGTTTTGTCAGTGGCATCAATACTTTGAAATATATTTTGTTAAAGAAATATTTCTCTCTCTCTCTCTCTCTCTCTCTCTCTCTCTCTCTCTCTCTCTCTCTCTCTCTCTCTCTCTCTCTCTCTCTCTTCATTTTTTCTCCTTCTTCTTCTTCTTCTTCTTCTTCTTCTTCTTCTCTTCTTCTTCTTCTTCTTCTTTCTTCTTCTTCTTCTTCTTCTTCTTCTTCTTCTTATTATTATTATTATTATTATTATTATTATTATCAAAAGGTCTTATTTTAGTTTCATCATCGCAAATAATCCTTGTAAGGAGTTTTGCTATTCAAACTTATGCCTGACAAATCCTCTAAAAAAAAAAAAAAAAAAAAAAAAAAAAAAAAAAAAAACCAGGAGAAAAGTGGATTTCTGTGGAGATGGTTTTGTTCAAGCTTTTGGGAGATTGGGAAACTTCAGGATTATTTCAAGGGAGTCGTTTCTTGGAACAACTCAATGTTTTAAAGCATTGGATAGAAGTTCTTTTTTTTTTTTTTGCTGGGGGGGGGGGGGGGACCGTTATCCGAATATTTGATTAACCTTTATTTCTATATGGTAAAAGATTTCGCCCTTAGAGTAAATGTTTGACAATGGGGATTTAGAGAGAATGACTGAAATTAGCCACTAGAAACAAAAAAATATAGATTTAGGGAAATCATCTAAAACAATATCCTAATTGAATAATCGAATCTCTGATTCCGGGTTTTAGGAGACAATATCCAAAATGTTTTTCAAGGGTTTATCCTTTAACAGAATGATTTTTTTTTTTTTTTTTTTTTTTTTTTACTATTCTAACGTTATTGATTCTTCTTATACATTATCTGATAGTATGAAAGTTAAATTATTAGTAAGTATTTAAACTAATTTTTGACAATGTCATATGATTGAACATCAAAATCTAATTACAGAACAAATTGATTTTTAGACAACGTAATGGAAACATCGCTTCACTGAACATGATATTAATGAAACGTTTTAAGAGAGAGAGAGAGAGAGAGAGAGAGAGAGAGAGAGAGAGAGAGAGAGAGAGAGAGAGAGAGAGAGAGAGAGAGATCATGGTTTCTCGAGCATCATATGAAAAAATAAAATATATATGTAAATAAAATAGAAATAGAAATAAAAATATGAGAAGTAACTAAAGTCAAATAAAAAACCTAAATATGAAAAAGCCTTATACTTCATTTTCCTATACTCCTTTAGTGTTTCCCTTTGCTGTCAAGAACTCTTAAATTTTTGAGTCATAAAACAACTGAAAACCTTTCCCAGATCTTCATGCCACAATAGCGTGATTTTTTTTTTTACATTCTTTAGAGAGATTTGATTCCAAAAACTCTGTTTTATCATGAGATACTAAGGCAAATATTGAATAACTTTGTTTTAAAACAATAATTTCATTGATTGATGATCAGTTTTGGTGAGACAATATTTAGGCAATAATATGTTTATGTGATCAACTTTTGTTGTAGAATTATTAGAATTAATATTTCCATATCTAATACGAAACAAACCACGGTCTGTTAAATGGAAAACTCTATTAACTTGAGGGGTACTCAGTGGAGCGTAGAAATCTGCTGTAGCAGCCTATTTCTTGAACTTTTCTTTGACTTTTAACTTTGACCGTAACATATATTAAGTGGCCTGCATTTTCATCCATTCAAATATAAACCAAGTTTGAAGTCTCTGTGACATAGATATCCAAACATAAGAGACCTTGACCTTTGGCCTCTCAAAAATTAATCCTTTGCAGCCTTTCACATGACAGTTTAAAATCCTTGCAATTTTCATTAATTTACGATTAAAATTGTGGCCGTATGGTTGATAACCGTATTTTGAAATTTTGCTTGACCTTGACCTTAGACTGAACCTTGAACCTAACGTGTATTAATTGGCGAGTATTTTCATACACTCTAATATAAAAACAAATTTTTTGTTGTCTCTGTGACAAGGATGTGTAAACTTATGGCTGTTTAGGTGATATGAACGTTTTGCTCGTCTGTGACCTCAAGCTTTGACCTTCCAAACTTTAATGATTTCCAGCCCTTGACATAACAGTTTAAATTCCTTGCAAGTTTCATTACTTTAAAATTGAAATTATGGCCATATGGTTGATGACCGGAATTGGACCTTCTACTTGACCTTGCTCTTAATTGGGGTGGATTTTCTTACATTCTAATATGAACCAAGTTGGAAGTCTGTGCGACAGGGATGTCCAAACTTATGGCTGATTACGTGAAAAGAAAGGTTTGGATCGTCCGTGACCTTGACATTTGACCTTCCTAAATTTGATAATTTCCAGCTCTTCATAAAAAAGTTTAAAATACTTGTAAGTCTCATTACTTTACGATTAAAATTGTGGCCGTATGGTTGATTACCGGAATTTGACCTTTTGTTCAACTTTGAACATGGACTCGACCTCGCCCTTTGACCTTAACATAAATGGCGTGGATTTTCATCCACTCATATATGAACCAAGTTTGTAGTCGCTGTGACAATGATGTCCAAACTAATGGGTGATTACTTATAATTTAACTTTTTGTTTGAGCGTGCCCTTGGTATTTGACCTTGACCTTCCAAAATATAATAACTTCCACATTTTATCATAATAGATAATCCCTGCACGTTGCATTACTCTACGATTTAAGCTATGTACTGTAATGTGTTCACTAATAAACATGCAAACAAATAAATACAAAAACACACAAACACACAAACAATGGGTAAAACAAAACCTCCTTTCAACTTTGTTGGCGGAGATAATTATCAGGTTGACGAGAACTCATACCATATTGAAATGAAATGGAGTAATGGATTCCCTGCTCTTATGAAGACAATTTCCCATTACTCTATGATGATTTAACCGAAGAAAATTTGTTATCTCGTAAAATTTAATCCCGTGCATTGAAATGACTGACTGATGCTCTTACACAGTAGCACACTATCAACGACACATTCAAATGCTGACACATATTTGAAGAATAATTAATTGTTATTCCACGTTTGAGATTCCAACATTGATTGAATCTTAAACCTAAAATCGTTTCCAGTGTCATATATCCGTCTCTTATTCAATCCTATCACTCCATTCAAGTGCAATCTAAACAGACCTGTTCGTTTAGCCCGAGAGAGAGAGAGAGAGAGAGAGAGAGAGAGAGAGAGAGAGAGAGAGAGAGAGAGAGAGAGAGAGATTCTATGAATTCGAAATTGGTTCATTCCTTTTTATGGATTTTGGGGATTCCTGCTTTCGCCATTGGCGATCTTGGAATACGAGATTTAGAACAACATGAGCGAATATTGCTCGTTATTATTATTATTATTATTATTATTATTATTATTATTATTATTATTATTATTATTATCATTATTATTATTATTATTGTTTATATATATTTTTAATAATAAAAATGATAATAATAATAATAATAATAATAATAATAATAATAATAATGGATATATTATTATTAATAATAATAATAATAATAATAATAATAATAATAAT
>NC_090753.1:3715134-3717634 GCF_036898095.1 Palaemon carinicauda | reverse complement strand
TCTCTCTCATTCTCATCTCCCATCACTGGCACCTCAACACCTGGAACCGCAATTAGATCTGCCTCCCTATCATCCTCAACATTCAGCAAACTTTCAAAATATTCCGCCCACCTTTTCCTTACCTCCTCTCCTTTTAACAACCTTCCATTTCCATCTTTCACTGTCTCTTCAATTCTTGCGCCGGCCTTCCTTACTCTCTTCACTTCTTTCCAAAACTTCTTCTTATTCTCTTCATATGACTGACCCAGTCCCTGACCCCACCTCAGGTCAGCTGCCCTCTTTACCTCACGTACCTTGCGCTTTACTTCCACCTTTTTCTCTCTATATTTTTCATACTTCTCTATACTATTACTCTGCAGCCATTCTTCAAAAGCCCTCTTTTTCTCTTCCACTTTTACCTTCACTCCTTCATTCCACCATTCACTGCCCTTCCTCATGCTGCCTCCAACAACCTTCTTGCCACATACATCACTTGCAATCCCAACAAAATTTTCTTTTGCTAACTTCCACTCCTCCTCTAAATTACCAGTTCCTCTTACTCTCACCTCGTCATATGCCATTTTCAACCTTTCCTGATATTTACTTTTTACCCCCGGTTTTATTAGCTCTTCAACCCTCACTAGCTCCCTTTTACATCCACCTACTCTATTCCCCCACTCTTTTGCTACAACCAATTTTCCTTCCACCAAAAAATATATATATATATATATATATATATATATATATATATATATATATATATATTTATATACATATACATATATATATATATATATATATATATATATATATATATATATATATATATATTTATATATCTATATATATATATATGTATATATATATATATATATATATATATATATATATATATATATATATATATATATATATATATATATATATATATGTATATATATGTACACACACACACACACACACATATATATATATATATATATATATATATATATATATATATATATATATATATATATATATATATATATATATATATATATATATATATATATTTATATGTATAAATATATATATATATATATATATATATATATATATATATACAAAGATATATATATATATATATTATATATATATATATATATATATATATATATATATATATATATATATATATATATATATATATATGTGTGTGTGTGTGTGTGTGTGTGTCCGTGTGTGTTATTGATTTTTTTTATTAGGTTTGCAGTTTTTTGTAGGTCTTCTTACGATAACATTTTATGCATAAAGATGTTAATGCCTTTATATACTTTTACAAGGAATAGTATTTCGAATCAAATGTCAAATTTGAGATCAGCATAGGCCCGCTATGCATATGCTGCCACTACCTGTTTTCTTTTAGGCTCCACATGTCCCTCATCTATTTGTCCATTCGTGGTGCAAGTTTCGTTTTCCTTGAGTGATGCAGATATTTACCCGGAATTTCCCCCGAAAATAAGTTACATATATCGCGGCAATTTGCGTCATCGGATTACTTAATTAAGGCAATACTTATTTTCACGCTTCAGTTCGTCATCGGATCACCAGAGGGTTAAATGGTCTCTTCCAAGCACTAGAAGAACTGGAAGGCCCCGGCCTACGTGGCTGGCGACTATGAAGCATGAAATTGGCAATGATGAATGTAGTGGTGAATTATAACCTCCAGATAGAGACAACTGGTGAAATCCAACCCATGTGCTTTGCGTCAATGGGGTAGTAGGAGATGATGATTTTGTTTCATATACAAAACGTTAAAATGTTTTACATAACCCTAAAGAAACTACTTTCTTTATTTCTCTCGTCTTCAGAATTCTCCATTCACCATAAAAAGAGATATAATTGACAGACGGGTATTTTTTTTTAAAAGCGTAAATTAAATGTTTTTCAGACTAAATTCTCTCACAAAAATTTTATAAGAAAAAAATCACCTTTGCAAAAAAAAAAAAAAAAAAAAAAAGGAAAAATGTTACGAATTAAATGTTTTGCTCTGCATTTTAGAGGAATCTTATTTCAGTTGATTGACGTAATTCATTTCATATGAATTAAGGAGATGAAAATGAAACTGTTTTTTTTTCCATCACTTAAAAAACACTTTTGATATTCTAATGTGTGTGTGTGAAAGATATATATATATATATATATATATATATATATATATATATATATATATATATATATATATATATATATATATATATATTGTACCACTATATAAGGGTAAGGGAGATGTGCATGAGTGTTGTAATTCGAGAGGTATTAGTTTATTGAGTGTAGTTGGAAAAGTGTATGGTAGAGTAATGATTAGTAGGATTAAGGATAAAACAGAGAATGCAATCTTGGAAGTACAGGGTGGTTTTAGAAGAGGTAGGGGTTGTATGAATCAGATTTTTACTGTTAGGCAGATATGCGAGAAATATTTAGCAAAAGGTAAGGAGGTGTATGTTGCGTTTATGTATCTGGAGAAAGCATATGATAG
>NC_090753.1:3704355-3709634 GCF_036898095.1 Palaemon carinicauda | reverse complement strand
AATCCTATTACTATCAATATTTGTTTGAGACGTTGTCGAGTGAAGATGTATTACAAGTAGTGTGTGTTCATAGAGGAAAAGTTCAGTGATGAGAACGTTAGAAACTTTCAATGGATTTGTCCGCTCTGTGTATATGGAGCCATTATGGCCAAGACAACTACAGTTTATTGAAAATGGAGGAGTAATTTAAAATTAAACACCATTATTTCAAAAAACTTTTTATTAACGATTATTAAGTCAGGTAATTTAGATTTTTTTTTCTCGTTTTGAAGGCATTTCGTAGAAAGTTTTTGCTGTGTGAGCAAAGATATGACAGTTTATTTAATTTATGTAAGTGTTATATACATTATAGATGCAGTCTGAGAAAATATCAGGTAGTGATGTTTGTGTTCTGGAAGCGTCTTAATCAGCAATATCATAAGTTCAACAACATTTATGGTTGGAATATGGCTGTCCGTATAGTAGAGAGAGAGAGAGAGAGAGAGAGAGAGAGAGAGAGAGAGAGAGAGAGAGAATGAATATGAGCTCCTGTACAAATAATTATCTTTTCCTTTTCTAAATGAATGGCTCCTCGACATCACATATAAAATTCCATCATTAGCAAATGTATTTGGCAAGTATATAACCTAACATTCATCGTTAGTTTCAAGTTTTTTTATCCGTTTCCTAAAGCCCAGTGTCTGACACCCTTCACAAAATAGATGAACATCACAGTGAGGATTTTTTTCTTAACAATAAAGTTCATATTTCGAAAGAATCATGCTCTCAGCCATGTCGGTCACTTTTGTCACCTCCAGAGATGAAATAATATGGATGAAAAGTATCAATAGAAAATAAGGTTCAGTTAAATCTACCGAAGAGTATGAAATACTCCCTTAAATAAGCATTCGTCTCCTGCAAAAAAGCTCCCGGATCCCAAACACCCAAACACTCCTTTCCCTACCATCAAGGTCTATATATATCTGGACCATGCCTACTATGAACCCCCCTCCGTAAATAATTGAATAACCTCCCCTACCCCATGGCCAACCCACCCTGCTCAACATATTCTCATGGAAAACAGTGGTATCAATCACCCAAATGTTAATGCAATATCTCAATTACTTCCACATTTTGTCTAAGGGAACTCATTAACATTGTGGATTGCGCCAAGGGAGATCTTTTGACAGATGGGCCTTCGTGGATTCATTGATCACTCCTTTATATATCCTTACCCCTTTAGGGTTATTGCCCCTTTGCTTACTCCTACCCCTCCCCGTATGTAAGAGTCTGATAACTATATATATATGTATATATATATATTATATATATACATACATATATATATGCACATATATATATATATATATATATATACATATATATATATATATATATATATGTTGACCAGGCGGACATAGTCTTTTTATAGTTTATTTATGACATATTTGTTATTGATGTTGTTGATAGTTTATTATATGACATGTCTGTTTTGACGTTGTTTCTTATTTAGAATGATTTATTGTTAATTTGTTCTCTTCATTTATTTATTTCCTTATTTCCTTTCCTCACTGGGCTATTTTTCCCTGTTGGAGCCCTTGGGCTTATAGCATCTTGCTTTTCCAACTAGGGTTGTAGCTTGGATAGTAATAATGATAATAATAATATATATATAATATATATATATATGTATATACATATATATATATATATATATATGTATATATATAATATAAATATATATATATATATATATATGTATATATATATATATATATATGTATATATATATATATATATATACATATATATATATATATATATATGTATATATATATGTGTATATATATATATATACATATATATATATATATATATATAAATATATATATATATATATATATATCAGTTTGAAATGAAAAATATGAGATGAAGTAAAGTTAGTGAGTTATTGGAACATTTCCAAATGCTCTCTAGCCTTAGAAACTCTAGAAACATGGTCAATTAGTGACTAATCTTTTGCTAAATTTGAAGGTAAATGTACAGATAAAGGGGTCTGGCTTCAGTTTCAGTATCACCCGGAGACCCTCAGCCAGGAAACAGAAGACCAGCCCTTTCTCCCTGTCCAGGGGCAAACCACAGCAGTATCCTGCCCAATCAACAGCTTAAACTGATGGTCACGACCTTTGATAGATCTGCTGCCATGCGAATGATAGGCGAACACGGTCCCACTTCACTAGCCAGGACCAATCAGCATGAAAAAAAGGCCATATATTGCAATTTGCTTGCAATACAACTTTATTAAAAGCAAAAAATTCTTACCATTAAGCAACGTGATAAGAAAAATATTTTTCTTAAATATGGAGCCAGAGAAATTCTAGAATCAACTCTTAGTTAAAAATTTCCAAATAAGAAATAGAGAGAATAATTAGATAGTAGATTCCAAGTTAATCGTATTTGACTACCGTTAATGGGAACGTATGAATAATCTGTTATTCATGAATTTATATCTATTAAAAATAATTGATTCGTAAATATATGTATGAATTAATAAATTTCTTATATCTAGATAACTGATTTTTATATACCAAATTATATAAGAATTTTGGTAATAAATTCAATATACTGATTTTGCATTCAATTAAGTAAACTTTAACGAACATGGGGGCAAGATCAAAATATCATACTTAACAAAAAAAAAAAGCCTCAAAGGAAGCCGTATTGGAGGAAGTAGTCATGAAAGGTAATTACAAATAAAGATGGGTTGAGCCCTCGTGGCCCTTCTCTCCTTAGCTTTTTGTTATTATTTGATTAATGAAAGCTAAAAGAGATGAACTAGAAAACAAAAGAAATAAGAATAATATTCGCTACTAAATCCAAACTATGCCTGCTTTAAAAGAACTCCATCAAATGGACTATCTTCAGTCGTCGAAAGATAGGAACGGATTTCCTCTTCTAATGATCACCCTGACCTGACACTTCTCTCTCTCTCTCTCTCTCTCTCTCTCTCTCTCTCGTTCTTCTTCCAATCAGCCCCCAAACGTCTCTCTCTCTGTCTGTCTGTCTGTCTGTCTGTCTCTCTCTCTCTCTCTCTCTCTCTCTCTCTCTCTATTCTTCTTCTGATTAGCCCCAACCTCTCTCTCTCTCTCTCTCTCTCTCTCTCTCTCGCTATCTCTCTCTCTATTCTTCTTCTGATTAGCCCCAACCTCTCTCTCTCTCTCTCTCTCTCTCTCTCTATTCTTCTTCTGATTAGCCCCAACCTCTCTCTCTCTCTCTCTCTCTCTCTCTCTCTTAATCTTCTTCCGATCAGCCCCATCCTCTCTCTCTCTCTCTCTCTCTCTCTCTCTCTCTCTCACTCTCTCTCTCTCTCTCTCAATTTATTTATAGTTCTTTTGATCACCTCTCTCTCTCTCTCTCTCTCTCTCTCTCTCTCTCTCTATTAATATTCCTATTCTTCATCCGGTCAACCTTATCCTACCACTCTCTCTCTCTCTCTCTCTCTCTCTCTCTCTCTCTCTCTTAATCTTTTATTTTACATTACTATAATTATTAATACATCTATCGTAACTAATATCTACCCAGAAACGTGGAAAAATTCCCATGTTGTTCCTCATTTGAAAAGCGGAGATGGAGACGATATTTCTAATTACAGGCCAGTTTCTTTACTCCCGGTCTTATCTAAAATATTAGAAAAAATAGTATCAAATCAGTTAACTGAATACTTAGAAAGTAACCACCTCATTTCTAAGAGTCAGCATGTCTTTCGACCAAAACTATCAACGGAAACAGCACTATTGAAAATATCGGATAAAATCTACGATAACATAAACAAGAAGAAAATTTCCCTTTTACTACTTCTCGATCTGTCGAAAGCTTTTGATAGTGTGAACCATGAAATATTGCTGAGTAAATGTCAAACACTTTATATTGATCCATTCTTGTTCACAGACTATTTACGTAATCGAGTACAACCTGTCAGACTCAAAAATGTTGTCTCAACCCCTAAAAACGTCGGTTTTGGTGTACCTCAAGGTTCAATCCTAGGACAAATTTTATTCAACATCTATGTAAATAACCTGAGAATTTTTTTAAGTGACTGTTTCATTGTTCAGTATGCTGATGACACTCAAATAATAATTGATGACTATATCGATAACTTGGAAGATTTAGTACGCAAAGCTGAGGAGATTTTATATAGAGTGAAGATGTATTTTCAAATAAATGGCTTATTGTTGAGTGAAAGTAACACGCAATGTATATTCCAAGGCTCCAGGCAATATCTATCCGAAATCGGGGATAACATCAAAATCAATTTTAACGGGGCCATCATCGAACCTATGGAATCCGTAAAGAATCTTGGTGTGCACTTCGATAAACACATGACATTCGAAAAACATATTGATGAACTGCACAGAAAAGTTATGGGAACACTTATTTATCTCAACAGACTAAAAAATTTATTCGAACCAGAAACTCACCTAATCATAGTGCAATCGTTAGTATTAAATTTAATTCATTACTGCTATATAATATGGGGGTCAACAAGCAACGTCCTTATGCAACGAGTACAAAAAAAAATTGCAGCTCGGGTGGCCATGGGTACAGTGAGAAAATATGATCATATATCTCCAATTTTGCTAGAATTGTGTTGATTGAAAGTGAAAAACAAGTACACTTTTGATGTCTGTGTTTTTGTTTTTAAAGTTTTAAAAAACGTTTTTTCCGAAGTGGCTTTATAATTTTAGAACCGTTAACTCGGTAACAGGGATGACTACAAGACAAGCAAATATCTAGTGTCCAGAAGAGCCAATACCCATATAGGATCAAGGGAAATAAATACTAAAGGTCCACAGTTATGGAATAGTTTACCTGGCTCATTGAAAGACGAAGAATCCCTATGATCTTTTAAAAATAAACCAAGAAAACATCTTTTAAACAATAATTAATCTTCGTAGATAAGTTTTACAGGAAACAACCGTACCTGACATTAGCCACGTCTCACGTCAATAACCGCTTTTTATGACATACCATTATCCATGAAGAACATTTTATGTTGGAGTAATTTGACTCATTATTATTCTAGGAACTGTTTTATAACCAAAATTACAATTTTCTTAATTCAAGTTTTATATATATATATAATATATATATATATATGTACGTGTGTATGTGTATATGTGTATATGGATATATAGATATATTTATGTATGTATGTGTGTATATTGTAATAGTATACTATGATTTATTGTTTTAATAGCTTTAATGTATGATGACCTGATGTAAATAGAAAACCCAATGTA
>NC_090753.1:3699355-3701855 GCF_036898095.1 Palaemon carinicauda | reverse complement strand
GGAAGTTGGACATTTATTTTCTCCAATAGCGTGGTTCCGTTTCACCTTTCTCTTATACGCCACCAAATCTCTTTTGGTGCATCATAATTCACCATTGAATCGATAAAAGATGAATGCTGTAGGAACTGTATTACACAACGTCTTTATGTTTATATATATTTACACACACACACACACACACACACACATATATATATATATATATATTCAAATAATGTATATACATATATATATATATATATATATAAATTGATATATATATATATATATATGCATATGTATACACACACATATATATATATATATATATATATTCATATATATGTATATATATACATATATATACATATATATATATATATATATATGTATCTATTTATATATATGCATATATATATATATATATATCTATATATATATATATATATATATATCTATATATTTATATATATATTATATATATATATGTATGTATATAGCCTATATATAGTATATATATATATTTATATATATATATATATATATGTATATATGCATATATATACATATATATATATATATATATATGCTTATAAGTCACTAAATAGCGCGTGACAATATATTCAGCCAAGGCCACAGGAAAAATAAAAGAAGGTATACCGAGCGCTTTCGTGTTATTTCAACACATTTTCGAGGTACAATGCTAAAAACACAGAGAATATCTAACAAAGTAAACTGAAAAGAATGAAAACAAGTATTCAAAGTCCGGTTAAAACTAGTACAGCAGATACAGAACAGTTCAACAGGTGATTAAAAAGAAACAATCTTACAAATCTCGTTAACAACAAATGGGTCCAGTTTGTACATACCCTGGCTTACATTCATTAAGTCACTGTGATATTTGATAAAAGCAGATTCAATTATATTCCTACGGGTTATATTATTACAATATAAAACAACTTTTGCCCCCTCCCAATAAATCATGTGATTAAAATTATTAATGTGTAAAAACAAAGCATTCGAAATTTGTCCCGTTCTCACACTATATTTGTGTTGTTTAATTCTGGTGTCCAGTCCCTTCCCAGATTGTCCGAGATAAAAACAATTGCAGTTCATGCAAGGAACCATGTAAATGCAGCCCTGAGAAACTTTGGGAGAATTCCTTATTAGTATGCTTCTCAGTGTATTTGAAAATTTAAAAACAACATTAATATTAAAATTCTTGCAAAAACTCGGATATATGGTAAAACGAGCACATTGTCATTATTAAAAGCCATTCTCGGAGTTACAGAATAAAACGTTCTTTGTGCTTTTTGTAAAGCACATTCAATAAGATATCTTGGGTATTTCAATTTCTCCGATATGTTGAAGATATTTTCAAACTCTTCCTGAAGAAATTCCGGGCTGCAGATACGTAAGGCTCTTAAAAACATAGAAGAAAAAGTAGCCTTCTTAACTTGATTACTA
Organism: Palaemon carinicauda; assembly: GCF_036898095.1. Classification (NCBI taxonomy): domain Eukaryota; kingdom Metazoa; phylum Arthropoda; class Malacostraca; order Decapoda; family Palaemonidae; genus Palaemon; species Palaemon carinicauda. Next base: position 3,700,409 of record NC_090753.1, on the reverse strand, counting down.
TGGTTGGAATAATAGTGAATATATGAATTTACGTTTGTAGGTTTTCTATACACTGAGTATTTGAAGCCATTTAGAGTACGGTGAACATTTACATCCAAAAATGAAAGACAACCATCACGTTCTTCTTCACAAGTGAAATCAATGGAAAGTACCAAATTATTCAGTTCAGAGAGAAATGCATTTACATTTTCGGTTAGAGGCCATATGCAAAAAATATCATCAACATACCTATACCACAGAACACCATAAGGCAAAATATTAGGTAAAAATCTTGTTTCAAAAAACTCCATATATAAATTACTTAAAACAGGCGAAAGAGGATTTCCCATTGCCATACCAAACTTTTGTGTATAGAATTTGTCATCAAAAGTAAAAACAGAATCACAAATGCAGAGTTTAACCAGTTCTAAAATATCATGAGTGGACAAGGGTAAATCATAATTGTCTAAAAATTCAGCTAAATATTCAAGCAAGTCATGTATAGGTACTTTTGTAAACAGAGATACAACATCAAAACTAATCATTTTAAACTTAAAATTAATAGTTGTGCTATTTAGTTTTTCTATCAGATCTACATTATGTTTGATATTGGAATTCGAAATGCTTCCAACTAAAGGTGAAAGAATCTTAACCAGCCATTTTGAAAGCTTATAAGTACATGACCCAACAGAACTGATAATTGGTCTAATGGGGTTACCAGGTTTATGTGTTTTTACAAGACCATACAAATAAGGTAAAGTTGGAGATATTGTTAAAAATTGTTTAATCAAATCTTTATTATTTTTTAAGATACTTTTGACCTTCTTATTAAAATGAGAAATCACACGTTCAGATGGATTTGATGTCAGTAGATCATAGGTATTAACATCACTCAGCAGTAAGTACAGTTTATCTTTGTAATCTTGTTTATTTAGTATAACCAAGGCGCTAGACTTATCAGCTTTCGTGAAATGAAGTTCGTCATTATTTTTCAGCTAATTCGGATTTTGTAATTAATTTATCTGGTTATGACCTTGATGAGTCGGCCTTACCTGCTTTTGGGTATGGTCTGAGT
>NC_090753.1:3681855-3694355 GCF_036898095.1 Palaemon carinicauda | reverse complement strand
TTAGGTTCCAAGGTTTCCCCATACTCTTCAAGATGTTATATCGTTGTATATTCAATACAAAATTCGGAGTCACAGTGCGCGTAACTGAAAAGTATCCACACACGAATTGTCTTCTGTTAAGAGTGGCTGCCCATTATGTTCCTCACACCATCTTATATGTAAGACAAGTATCCAATACGCTTCGGGAAAATTCAAGGGACTGTAAAGCAATACGCATGTCAGTCGTGTGTCGTCAGAGAACAAGTTATGAAAGATATCCAGAGCTGAAATGAAAAAAAAATAATAATAACTTGGTAAAGAGATAGAATGAAATCACAAAACTTCTAAAATGATATGGAATGAATTCACAAGACATTGAAACTGTGCTTGAATGAAATCACAGAACTTTAAAAATGAACTTAAAAGAAAGCACATAACTTTGAAATCAAATAATAAAACTTTGAAAGAGCTAAAATGAAATCACCAAAAATTTAAACTGAACTGAAATGAAATTAGGAAACATTGAACCTGTGCTTGAATGAAATAACAGGCCTTTGAAAATAAGTTTAATGAAAGCACATAACTCTGAAACGGAGCTGGAATTAAGTCATAAAGCTTTGTAACTGGGCTTGAAGGAAGTATCAAAACTTCAAAACTAAGCTGAAATGACATCACAAAATTAAAAACGATCTGATATGAAATAACAAAACTTTGAAACTATGCTGAAATGTAATCAGAAAACTGTGAAACTGAACTGAAATGAAATTACAAAATTTTGAAACCGAGCTGAAATGAAATACTAAACTTTCAGACTAATTTTGAATGAAATTCTAAAACTTTGAAAATAAGATGAAATGAAATCGTATAAATTTGAAACATAGCTGAAATTAAATTGTGAAACTCTGAAACTGAGCTTGGATGAAATCGCTGAACTTTGAAATTGACCCGAAATGAAATCACGAAATTAAAAGTGCTAAAATAGAATCACATAACTTTGAAAACACGCTGAAATTAAATCACAAAACTGGTAAATTGAGCTGTTATCAAATTATGAAATTTTTTAACCTGATAGGCGAGCCTTTGAAATAGAGCTGAAACTAAAAAAAGAAAAAAAAAGAAAAATGAAGATAAAATAAAGAAAAATTAAATAAAGTGCAAATGAATTAAAAGAAAATTCAAATGGAGGTGAAATTTATTTATAAAGCTTTGGAACTGATCCAAAATTAGATCATAAATCTTTTAAATGTCAAACCACGAAACTCACAGATAAAGCTGAAATAAAATCACAAAATTTTTGCAATCAATCTGAAACAAAAATACAAAACTTCTAAACTAAGTTGAAATGGACTCACGAAACCTTATATATAGCTAAGGTAATACCTAATAACAATATTTGGAAACGGATATGAATTCAAATACAGAAACTTTGAAACAAATATGAAATCAAATCAATAAACTTTTAAACACAGCTGAAATGAAGACACAAAACCTGAAAAGTAAGCTAAAGTCCAATCATAAAACTGGGAAATGGATATGAACAGAAGTGAAATCATATAACGTTGAAAAGGATCTGAAATGAAAACATAAAACTTACAAACTTAGCTGAAATGAAATCTTGCCTTACTACAGATCGAAAATGAAATAAAAAAAACTCTGCAATTAAAATTACAAAACTTTGACATGGATATGAAGTCAAATCATATTTTTTTTAAACAGATCTCAAATTAGATCACGAAACTTTAAAACAGAGCAGAAATCAAATCCCAAATCATACAAATGAGCACAAAATAAAACAAACACACTTTGAAACTAAAGGGAAATTAAACCACAAAAAATTTAAACAGATCCTAAATGAAAGCACAAAACTATCAAAGTAAGCTGAAATTAAATCATGAAACCCTGTAAATAAGCTAAAATAAAATCACAGAACTTCAAAATCGATATACCTTGAGATCACGAAACATTGAAATAGTTATGAATAATCAAAGCATGAAACTTTGAAAACGATATCTATTCAAATTGCAAAATGTTTTTTCGGGCTCAGGCCATGTCGTCCTGATGGAAGGTTCCTTTAAGTGCTTCCTAGAGTATATTTGACTACAGTGATATTTCCAGAGAATTGAACTTAAGGTCTCCAGAATTCTAACTCCTGGCGCGAATATCCTTAAAGTTTCCTTTTAGGATATCGCATAATATCAGGGGACGTATTTTGTGACTAGCCACATAGCAATCTGCACCCCGCATAGCGTTTACGCTTCGAGGGGGAAAAGTAGTAAAATAAAAGAGAAGCCGTTATAAGGTTCCCTTCCTCCGTAACTGTTTGAGTGCTCAGATGGCGCCATAATCGCCACCATCTTCATTTCTCTTTCTGTAGCGATCTCGCTCGGAGGTTTTCCCAGTGGTCTCTCGTAATTTGGATTTATTATGCAATCTCCAGCCTCTTCTGCCTCTGGAAAGTTGAGTATTTGATTCTTATGCTGTATAGATTTAGCTCTGGCCGTAAAGTGAAAAATTTGAATCAAATTAAACAAATTTTTTGGCAGAGCTATTGCCTAGACCAGAGGCGTCTTCGGCGCTGTCGTTCGTAACGCATGAGTTATTTAGTTAGCCAGAACGACTTTCCCGGTAATAGCTTAAATAAAATTTATTTGGTATTTAGTCTTCATTGCTAGGAATTAACTATATTATGCCGATAGTATTCACTTTAGTTTCGGCGTATTAGGTAGCCGATAGTGTTTATGCTAGGCTTCCTAGCCTAGGCGTTATAGTTTACTTTCTTGCATGGTATAATAAGTGTTCCTAGTGCTAATAAATTTAAATAAAGATATTAGGCAATTTATACATGTAAGATATATTGATTGCATATAAAATTTCCTTTTCTAAGATAGTATACGACAGAGCTTCGATGAGTAAGGTAGTCGATCTCACTGTCACTAGACGAGTAGCCTAGGGGCTTTAGTATACTTTCATACAATCTCCCCGGTTACTCTCATATATAGGGTAATCCCTCATTCCCTCTGAGTGTAGCCTAGGCTAAAATCCTAGTTGGTCTTGCCTCGAGTTGTCATTCGGGCAAGACAAGGATAGAGTTTTTTTCTGTCCCTTCCCCTAGCTTCAGATGGTAAGCTTTGGGTTTAGGTCAGAACCTCAGAGTACTTGTCGTGTGCCGGTAACTGGTCGACAGGGTGAATACATTCCCCTGTCGGGTTTTGGTTGTTGGCATAGGAGGCCTTGCCTCCCTAGACTGCACTTGAAGGGGTCATGTGATTCCCCCTTCTCCCTGTGCTTTAGTCGACTAGTCCTGTGCTTGCAGACCCTAAGCTGAGGAATAGAGATTATTCTGCTGCCTGGGATGGTACCGGCACTGGAACTCTGTTTCTCTATGGTTAAGGGTGGCAGCTAGATGATGCTGGGCCCCTTAGTGTATTGGCAAACCCTAGGCTGGGGAATAAGTTGTCCATCCGCCTAGGATGGCGCCGATACTGATACCGAGCTTCCTCAAGGTGTGGTAGGACCGGCATACTGCCGGCTCCTCTCACACTCTATACAGGACCCTTTTCCCTCCCCACTCTGTCCTTTGGTGATGGCCTAGCCATCACATCCCTTTGGCCGTCGGCCTGCAATCTCACCGCTTGCCGGCAGGTTGTAGGGCCGGCTTGGGCTTCTGCTTGTATGGGCTAGTCATTTAGATTCCCTATCGGACACTGAGCCCAGGGATAGCTGTGGCGGCAGGACCAGCTGCCGGCAGAAGATCCATTTACTTTGGAGTGTTATTCAGTCCTCTCTTGGGCTGCAATTCACATCCTATGACCGGCAGGGACTGGCAACGGAGGTGGATGGGTGGAAGCTTGATTATATTATATTCTCCCCTTCCATTAGAACCCTCATTCTGGAGGAAGGAAGTGAGACAGTGCTCTTACATCACCCTTCACTCCTTGCTTTCTCTCTCTCTCTTGGCTAGTGCCGCCAGGTACTAACTTAACTGGCGGCTGCTGGCCACTAACCTAGCCGACAAGATGCTGGCTAGACTTGTGAGGCGACAGCCAATGATTCACTGATACAACTGATTTAGCCAGCAAGAGCCGCCCGAGTTTGGTCTACCGGCTACTACCCTGTCACATAGTATGCTGTCTGGGCTAGTGTGCCAACAGCCGGTTACCCGCCAGCATCCGGTAAGCCGCCGGCAATCCGGTGGGCTGCCGGCCACTATTATTTCAATATTGTGTCATTTGAACAGTGCCTTAGGTACTAGCCTTGCTGGCTACATGCCGGCAGCAACTACAGTATATCTATATACAGTAGCCAGTACAGCTGCAGTATAGAGCATACTGCAGACAGAAAACTATGGTATAAAAGTATACAGTAGTTAAATTTTCCAACATACTCTGCGTGTCCAGGCGCAGTCTATTGTTGAGACCTCATAAGATAAGGAAAGGAATTCCTTTTCCATATACTGATAGATGATCAGTTAATATTGACCCTCATTATTAATTCTTTTGGAAGTTAGTGTTAGTTACACTCTTTTATCCTTAAAGGCTATACTGTACTTTTCCACCGGGCCCCCTGAAGAGGATATCCCTAGGGTTAATATTGAGGGAGGTCACAGTAATTGGTTGGCGGGAAACACACGTTTGTGTCTTTCCTAATTCATTTCTTGCTTATCTATCCTAAGCTCTATGCAATAAAATAAAATGGAAAATATTATTAATAATATTTATTAGTTTATCTAGTGAGATGAACTACTTTGTACTCATTTTATATTCCTCTCTTTACAGGAGGACCTTGTGAAGTGTCGTAGCGTCTTCTGCAACGTGCGTAGCAGGGAGTTCTGCGGCCACCTGGAGTGTAGGACACACTACCTCTGTTCCATCACCGAGGGACCTCTCAAATATTGGGACCCGCTGGTGTGTACAGTGTGCAAAGACTTGGTTTAGGAGGATGACCCCAAGACAACGGAGTCAAGTGATGCAGCTCGGAACAAGCTGTGCAGATGGGTTCGTGGCATTCAGAAAAATGCCACGGGGCCTTACCTCCCCAAAGAGTGTATGAGGGCCTTTCTATTCCCCAAAGCATCTGTGGATGCTGTCTTTCCTCAGCCTCACCTTGAGATCCCTTGCATCCAGATCACCGTGAACATGGATGTCTCGGATGCGATGAAGGACATCCATCTAGATGATGAGAGGATGTCAGAGGAGTCAGAGGACACCGAAAAGGACTTTCTGGCTGAAGGTCAAGAAGAGGAGTCAACGTTAGCTCTAGAGACGGAAGAGGATATAGTCAAAACAGAGTCTGTTTCGTCGGTTCCTGCCCCAGAACCAGTGCCCTCTACGTCCTCCGCTCCTCCACCTGATAAGTCGGATGACACCCTGTCTGCCTCAGAGCCATGATAGAGACCTTTCAGAAGAAGAGCAAAGAAAGGGAAGCTGCGCCAAGGAAGGAGATTCACCAGGTTGCAGCGGCCCATGGGTTTCATAGGACACTTAATGTGAAGGATCTTCCCTCATGCTCCGAGGTAAACCCATGGAGGCATGCCGAGTACATGCCAATAAGGAATGGCAAGATCTTCATCTCAGAATACCTCGGAGCTGTCCTTATCGAGAACATTGAGTTCTGGCCCAGCTTTGAGTCCTATCCTGACTGCTTTGTTCGTCTAAGGACAGAACCTGTATCCAAGGATGAGACAGAGCCCAAGGAGGTCATAGTGCTTGACCATACAAAGGCTCAAGCTTTTCTAGCTAGCAGTCTGAAGGACAGGGGCTTCCCCAACTCTAAGGTGCCGCCCTGAGTAAGAAACACCCTTCCTTTCTTGCTCCACCGACAATGGCCTTCCCCTCTGCGGAAAAAGGGTTTAAGGCAGTGATATAAGCAGTGGGAGCTGGGAAACCTACCATACACTGGAGGAGTGTAGGCCCCTTTCCCTAGCTCTACCAACAAATCAAAAAGACTAGAAGGATATCCAGCTTACCTTCTCAGTCGGGAACTTGGAGGCCGATATCGCTGGACGTCAGTTAAGCGAAAACCTCCCCATGCTGTCTGAATTTCCCCTGCGTAGGGAGCAGGACTCGAAGGAAAGGCTTGCTGCCTCTCTGTCCCTCCAGGTGACCCTGGAGGCAATGGCCAGTGAACATAGGTCCCCAGATATGTTCATGGTCATAACCAAAACACAGTTGGCAACCCTAATTAAGGAATTTTATAGCTTTGTTAGGGCTAGAAGGGCTTGCAGGGAGTTTGTATTTGCCTCGGCTGCGGTCAGACACAAACCCAGGAAGTTGATATCTTCCAATATCTGGGGGAAAAACCTCTTCCTGAGTGAAGTGGTAAAAAAAATAGTCGAGAAGGGCACCACGGAGAATAAAAATCTTCTCCAGAAGTGGGGCATGTCGGCTAAGAGGAAGTCTTCCCCGGATGAGGGTCCCCAACTGAAACGGAAGACAAAGAGACCAAGAGTGCCCTCTCGCGCTGCTAGACAACAGCAACAGCAACTTCCCATGACAGCGGTGCCCCAGATGGTGGCACAGCCCCAACCCACCTACCAGATGGTACCCCAGCAGGTGGTGACTCAGTCACCAGCCTTCACTCCTGCCTATGAGAGGCAGACCACTACCTTTCGCCCTAAAGGTAGGGTGTCAAACAGAGGTTCCTCTAGAGGTCCCTCGAGAGGAAGAAGGGGTAGGGGAGGACGCGGTCAAGGAGGCAAGCCCTCCAGAAACCAGAAGCAATGAGATACTTCCGGTAGGAGGAAGACTCCGACTATTTCGGAATCGTTGGACCTTCGATCCCTGGGCCCACAGCCTAATCAAGAACGGACTGGGTTGGAGCTGGAGGACAGCTCCACCATCATTTCCTCAATTCTTCCAACACTCCACCCCCGTTCTGGAAGAATATAACCCGGAGCTCTTGTGCATACGGATGATAAGGAGGGCAAAGTCCATCAAATTCCAAGGAAGACTGTTTTGTGTTCCTAAGAAAGACTCAGATAAACTCAGAGTCATTCTAGATTTGTCGCACTCAACAAGTTCATATAAAACGACAAGTTCAAGATGTTGACCCTTCAACACATAAGGGCCCTGCTGCCCAAAAGGGCATACACAGTCTCCATAGACATGGCAGATGCCAATTGGCACATTTCGATCAATCGCCAACTCTCCTCCTACTTAGGATTCAGGCCACAAAAAAGAAAGTACACTTTCAGATCTATGCCCTTCGGACTAAACATAGCCCCATGGATCTTCACGAAGCTTGCAGAAGCAGTCATTCAACAACTACGCCTACAAGGTGTCCAGGTGATATCCGACCTGGATGATTGGCTGGTGTGGGCAGCATCCGAGACGAAATGCATGCAAGCATCCAAGAAAATGATCCAGTTCCTGGAACATCTGTGATTCAAAATCAACACCAAAAAGTCTCGACCATCTCCAGCTCAGAAGTTTCAATGGCTAGGTATACATTGGAACTTACAGTCATATCGCCTCTCCATTCCATTAAAGAAGAGGAGAGAGATAGCGGGATCTGTCAAGAGACTACTAAAATCCAACAGGATTTCAAGACACCAACAGGAGAAAGTGCTGGGCTCCCTCCAGTTTGCATCAGTGACAGACCCAGTGCTAAGAGCACAGCTAAAAGATGCATAAGGAGTCTGGAGAAGATACGCATAAAACGCTCGAAGAGATCTAAGAAGACCAATATCGATCCTACTTCAATCATTTCTCAAGCCATGGTCGGAGGCCAAGAACTTGAAGAGGTCAACACCTCTGCAACTGCCCCCACCCTCAGTCATCATCCACACGGACACATCATTGGAAGGATGGGGAGGTCACTCTCATCATCAGAAAGTTCAAGGAACTTGGTCCTCTCTATTCAAGACCTTCCACATCAGCATTTTGGAGGCTATGGCAGTCTTCCTTATGCTGAAGAGATAATCCCCTCGCCCTTCGGTCCACATAAGACTGATTCTGGACAGCGAGGTGGTAATGAGATGTCTGAATCGTCAAGGCTCGAGATCACCTCAACTCAACCAAGTAATGCTGGCCATCTTCCGCTTAGCGGAAAAGAAGGGATGGAATTTATCAGTAGTTCACCTTCCAGGGTTCCGCAATGTGACGGCTTACCCTTCATCCAGTCTAACTCCGATAGAGTCAGAATGGTCCCTAGATGCAAGATCATTCTCTTTCATCTTACATCAAGTCCTGGAACTGCAGATAGACCTCTCCATGATGAGCGACAACAAGAAACTTCCTTGATACATGGCCCCATACGAAGACCCTCTAGCGGAAGAAGTGGACGCCATGTCCCTCGACCAGAACAGTTGGACCAGAATTTATTTGTTTCCTCCATCCCAGCTGCTGATGAAGGTCCTCAACAAACTGAGCTCTTTTCAAGGAACAGCAGCCCTAGTGGCTCCCAAGTGGCCCCGGAGCAACTGGTTCCTTTAGTATTTGAATTGCAGCCGAGGCTGACTCCCCTGCCGGACCCAGTTCTGTCTCAACAAGTACAGAAGTAGACTGTCTTTGCTTCATTACAGAAAACCCAAGACCTTCATCTCATGATTTTCTCTCCCTAGTAGTAAGAAAGAGGTTTGGGATCTCGAAAGAGAGTATAGACTTCTTAGAGAAATATAAGTCTAAATCTACCAGAAGGCAATATGAGTCATCTTGGAAGAAGAGGGTGGCCTTTGTCAAGGCAAAGAAACCAAAGGAAATCTCAACAGATTTCTGCTTATCTTTTTTTATTCACCTTCATGAACAAGGTTTAGGAGCCAACACGATAACTACGTGTAAATCTGCCTTGACTAGACCCTTGTTTTACGTCTCCAAGTAGACTTTCGTAATGAAATTTTTAACAAAATCCCTAAGGCCTGTGCTAGGCTTAGGCCTAGAGCACCTCCAAGGCCCATTTCATGGTCTTTAGATAAGGTACTAAATTTTGCTTCATGTTTGAACAACGATAATTGCTCTCTTAAAGATTTGACTCGGAAAGTTATATTCTTGTTTGCTCTAGCCTCAGGGGCTAGAGTTAGTGAGATAGTGGCCCTTTCTCGGGAAGAGGGCCATATCCAGTTTGCTGAAACAGGAGAGCTGAATCTCTTTCCCGACCCAACGTTTCTTGCCAAGAATGAGCTACACACTGAGAGGTGAGGTCCCTGGAGAATCTACCCTCTGAAGGAAGATGTCTCGCTGTGTCCAGTGGAGTGTCTAAAGGTCTATCTCCGTAGAACTTCAGACTTCAGGGGAGGACAGCTCTTTAAAGGAGAAACATCGGGCTCAAACTTATCCCTGAAACAGCTAAGGGCAAAGATCACCTACCACATTCGCAGAGTGGATCCTGACAGTACACCAAGAAGTTATGATCCTAGGAAAATTGCTTCATCGTTAAACTTTTTCCAGCTCATGGATTTCGAGAGCCTTCGCTCGTTTACTGGATGGAAGTCATCCAGAGTTTTTTTCAAACACTACGCGAAGCAAGTGCAAAAATCAAAGCGATTCGTGTTGGCAGCTGGTAGTGTACTAAAACCTGTCGCTTAGTGCTGCGAGGAACAGTGAATTATGTGGGACTATAATTCTAGAGGGTGTACATGTTGGCACATTATAGTGCAACACGGTAAGTGAAATGTCATCAAGGTAACATTATGGACTGTTCTAGTGTATAAGGTGAAGAAACATAGACTTAACACTAAGGGCTGTGTGTTTTTATATAAGTGTAAATAGACAGACTTCCCAGAAAGGCATTAGAAATTATTAAATTTTCAATTGAGTGGCATAAAATTTTGTTTTCAGATAAAACAAGTATTTCTGATTCATTCTGTATGTTCTTTGTTTGCAAATTCTATTTCTCTTGTATTTTTGTATTATTATGAAATGTATGCAGAATTTTTATTTATTGCTTGACAATAAATGTCTAATTGTTTTGTGGGTCTTATTTCGCTCTAAACATATATTAATAAAGTTATGTATAAGCATTTCTTTTATTCCCTACTATTCTGCATAAGTACATTAAACAAAGGTAGTAACTTTGTTCCTATATGTAAACAAACCTTTCTAGCCCGGCTTACCTTGTTTTGATACAGATATAAACTTGTCTGTTGCGGTATACAGCTGGGCTGATATACCTTAGATGCTATGGTGGCTGACATGAACCTATGTTCGTTTTGTAAATTACAAACTTTGGCTAAAGGCATACAGTGAGACCTGTATGCCCCTTTTGGTTGCTAGGTTGGTCATATGAAATATGCAAACTTCAAGAATTTTTCCCAAGTCTAGTATGACTCTTCCCTGTAGGGGGCAGGAAGCACTAACATAGTTCATGATTAGAAGCAATGACATATAACGGTAATGTCAAAGGTGTCTAAGATCTGGATGACCAAGGAAATATTGTCTTGAGGTTTAAGGCCCAACTAGGAAATCCACGGATACATTAATGCTCTGGTAAACTTCCATCAGGACGACATGGCCCAAAAAACGGATTTTGAGCGACGCAAAAAATCTATTTCTAGGTGAGATAGCCACGTCGTCCTGATGGACCTGCCCTCCTTTCCATGAAAGGCCTCGGCAGGATCCCTCCCAATAATACTGTATCTATAAGTACCAGCTCAACGTTACAAGGAATAATGATGGCGGCGATTATGGCGCCATCTGAGTACTCAAACAGTAACGGAGGAAGGGAACCTTATAACGCTCCTCTTTTATTTGGCCACTTTTCTCCCTCGAAACGTAAACGCTATGCGGGGTGCAGATTGCTATGTGGAGTGTCAAGAATACGTCCCCTGATATTATTCGATATCCTAAAAGGAAACTTTTAGGATATTCGCGCCAGGAGTTAGAATTTTGGAGACCATATGTTAAATTCTCTGGGAATATCACTGTAGTCAAATATACCCTACGAAGCTACTTAAATGAACCTTCCATTAGCACGACATAGCTATCTCACCCAAAAATAGATTTTTCGCTTAGCTCATAGTCCGTTAAATGGATCTGAAGTCATACCACAAATCTTTGAAATGGAGTTGAAATCATAGGTTAGCTGTAATCGAATGTACAAACTTTGCAAGGATGCTGAAATCAAATAAGAAAAACTTTAAACAAAGCTAAAATCATATAAAAAACTTGGAAATTGAGATAGAAACAAATGGAAAATCTTCGTAACGTAGCTGAAATCGAATGACAAAACTTTGAAATGGAGCTGCTATCGACTTTCGATACTTTAAAATAGAACTGAAATTAAATAACAAAACTTCACAATGCAGCTGAAAGAGAATAACAAAACTTTAAAAGCTGGCTGAAATCAAATAGAGAAACTTTGTAATGGTGTTGGAATCAAAGCACTAAACCTTGGACTGAGTAAAAAAAAAAAAAAATGGAATAGCCCTAAAATCAAATTGTCAAACTTAAAAACATAGCTAAAATTAGATAGCAAGACTTTGAAATGAAGTTGCTATCGAATTTCAAGACTCGGAAACAGAACTGAAATCAAATAACGAAACTCTGCAATGGAGATAAAATCAAATCACAACACCTTAAAACAGAGCTAAGATAAGATTATGAAAACTTTGATTTAGAGCTGATATCAAATAAGGTAACTTTGAAACTGAGATGAAATCAAATCACGCTGAAATGGAGGTCAAATCAAAGAATGAAACATAGCAACGGAGCTAAAATCATATTATAAAACTTTGAAATGGGTCTAAAATCAAATAACAAAACTTTGAAATGGGGCTGAATTCTAATCATCTAACTTTGAAATTGATCTAAAATCAATTCCCATAACTTTGAAGTACAGCTGAAATTAGGTAAAGTAACTTTGAAACGGACGTTAAATCGGGTCGCATATATTTGAAACGTATCTGGAATGAAATCACAAAACTTTGAAACTGAACTGAAATCAAATCACGTATCTTTGAAATGGAACTGATATTAAATCACAAAGCTTCGAAGTAGAGCTGAAATCAACTCACACAATTTTGAAACAAAGCTTAAATCAAAACACATACCTTGAAACAGCTGAAATTCAGTTATGTATCCATAAAATAAAGCTGAAACAAAATATAACTATAAAAATTTACTTTTATTTTAATCTTTAAAATTAAACTTTGTTAAATTATAGAATAAAACCTTTGCCGGGTAAATTTAATACTTGTTAGAACTAGGGGGTTGTTCCCATGATAGTTTGGTTCCGATGTTCATTTTTGTCTTGTCTCGCCTTGCGCTGTCTTTCTGTTCACAGTTTTAGTTCACGGCCGAGACTCGCACAGGTTGGAGGTAAGGGTGCTCTTTGTATTAGCTTATTTTCATTGCTGTTTAGAAAAAGTGTATTGAGCCATATATAATATTAAGTGTTATTAATTTGTTATAGTCAGTCATTAACAGTTTGTGTTAAATGTGTATAAATTTTGTTTGGTTCTATATATGGCTGTTATTTTTGTTTTCAGCTTCTGGAGTAGAGGTCCTCTCCAGCCTTTACCCACGAAGAATTTACTGCCAAATTTTACTGCCAAAATTTACTGTCAATTTAGTCATGAAGTTCTACTT
>NC_090753.1:3671855-3676855 GCF_036898095.1 Palaemon carinicauda | reverse complement strand
CGCAATATATGGAAGAGACATAAATCAAGGAAAAGTCTGTGAAAAATACAGCAACACAGAATGTGAATTGATTGCGGTAGAATTTGAATTTGAAAAACTAGTGAATATTGTAGTTTACAGACCCCCAAACACTAAGGAGTCTGACATAATAATAGAAAAAATAGATGATATATGTAGAAACCATAAAGACTGGAATATACTCCTATCCGGAGATTTTAACTTTCCTTTTGTGGATTGGAAAGAACAGATAAAAGAAAGTGGTTGTATGTATACATATAAAAAAGAGAGTAATAGTAGCGCAGAAGATAAGAGGCAATTTGAAAAGCTTCAAGATATGCTATTAGAACATAATATGCAACAAATAAACAACATTCCAACAAGAAAGGAAAGTGTCTAAGATCTAGTATATGTGAATGAGGTGAATTATGTTAAAGAAATAATAGTGTATAACACGGGAATTTCAGACCACAATGTCATAGAATTGATAGTCCATTCCAAAGCAAGTGATCGCAGAATTAATAAAAGCACAAACTTTGGGATGGATATGGAAAATATAATTTTTACAGTAAGAATATAAAATGGTCAGAAATAAATGAAGAACTGGATAAAGAATGGAAAAATGTATTTGTAAGTGGTAATATACAGGTAAATACGGACATACTGTACAAAATACTGGAGAAAATTGTTGAAAAATATGTACCGAAAAAAAAAATATAAACAAAAGACGTGCATACCAAGAGACAGAAGGATCTTATTTCAGAAAATTAGAAAGTGGAAGAAAAATCTTGCCAAAGAAAAAAATGTGTGGAAAATGAGGGAAATAAAATGTAAGATAGAATATGCAGAACAAAAGATTATACAGTCGAAAGAAAATGAAAAAAGGGAATTAGAAGAAAGGACACTTCCAAATATAAAAAGAAACCCCAAAGTACTTTACTCTTATGCAAAAAAGATGAATAAAGGAAGATTAGAAATAGGCCCTCTAAGAATTGAAGGACGGCTAACGAATGAAAAAAAGGAAATATGCAACATATTAGCAGAAAAATATAAGAGTGAGTTCACGCCAAGAATTGCGAATGAGAATAATGAAACAGAAATGAGAGAAGAAAATGTTGAATATCTAACGGATATAGATATTAATGAAGCAGATATTGTCAAGGCTATAAACGAAATTAAAAATGGATCGGCAGCCGGACCAGATGGAGTTCCAGCGATTTTGTTAAAAGAAACTGCAAACACTATCACGAAGCCGCTTGCAATACTGCTAAGACAAAGTGTAGATATGAGCAAGATATATGTTAAACATAAATTAGCTTTTATAACCCCTATCTTCAAAAGGGGATCAAGACTAGAGGCAACAAATTATAGACCTGTTAGTCTAACATCACATATTATGAGAGTGTATGAGAGGGTAATAAAAAAGAAAGTAATGAACCATTTGGTTAAAAATAATTTGTTTAATATGGGTCAACACGGTTTCGTGCCTGGAAAAAGTACACAGACCCAACTGATAGCACACTATGAAAACATATACAAAAATATGATAAATGAAAAAGACACAGATGTGATCTATCTAGATTTTGCAAAAGCCTTTGACAAGGTAGACCATAACATATTGGAGAAAAAAATGAGAAAGCATAATATTGTGGGAAAGATAGGAAAATGGGTAAAAGAATTCCTGCAAAACAGAAAACAGATAGTGGTTGCAAATGACGAGAAATCAGATGAAGCCCAGGTAATATCTGGTGTGCCACAAGGTACGGTATTAGCTGCACTGGTGTTTGTTATTATGATCTCAGACATAGACTGCGATGTTGAAAACTCCGTAGTGAGAAGTTTCACCGATGACACAAGAATAAGTAGAGAAATTACTTGTAATGAAGATAGGAACTCACTACAAAGAGATCTAAACAAAATATGTGAATGGGCGGAGATAAATAGGATGGTATTTAACTCCGATAAATTCGAATCAATAAATTATGGAAACAGAGAAGGAATGGTATATGCATACAAGGGACCTAATAATGAGACAATCACAAACAAAAAAGCAATTAAAGACCTTGGTGTAATGTTAAATAAGAATATGTTATGCATCGACCAAATAGCAACACTATTGGCTAAATGTAAAGCAAAAATGGGAATGTTATTCAGACACTTTAAAACAAGAAAAGCTGAACACATGATTATGCTTTACAAAACTTATGTACGTAGTACACTCGAGTACTGCAATGTGATATGGTACCCACACTACCAAAAGGATATTGCGCAAATAGAGAATGTACAAAGGTCCTATACTGCTAGAATAGAAGAAGTTAAGGACCTTGACTACTGGGAAAGACTGCAATTTTTAAAACTATACAGTCTAGAAAGGAGAGGAGAACGCTACATGATAATACAAGCATGGAAGCAAATAGAAGGAATTACTGAAAACATCATGGAGCTAAAAATATCAGAAAGAGCAAGCCGAGGTAGATTAATAGTGCCAAAAAATATACCAGGTAAACTAAGAAAGGCGCACAGGATATTAATCCACTACGCACCAGCATCGATAATGCAGCGACTATTTAATGTGCTGCCAGCTCATCTAAGAAACATATAAGGAGTGAGCGTAGATGTGTTTAAGAATAAGCTCGATAAATACCTAAGATGCATCTCAGACCATCCAAGACTGGAAGATGCAAAATACACCGGAAGATGCATTAGCAACTCTCTGGTGGATATACGAGGTGCCTCACACTGAGGGACCTGGGGGAACCCAAACAAAAAATAAGGCAATAAAGTAAGGTAAGGTAAGTCTCTCTCTCCCTCTCTCTCTCTCTCTCTCTCTCTCTCTCTCTCTTATATATATATATATATATATATATATATATATATATATATATATATATATATATATATATATATATATATATATATATATAAATATATATATATATATATATATATATATATATATATATATATATATATATATATATAAATATATATATATATATATATATATATATATATATATATATATATATATACATATATATATATATATATATATATATATATATATATATATATATATATATATATATATATATATATATATATATATTTGTCACTATGCTGGAGGAAGGACCAGAAAAACGAAATTCTTGGACTAGCGCTTTTGTATTGTCATACCTCTTCAGGTCCAATTGATACAAAGTTAAGAACAGGATCAAAGTCACCTTTGCGACAGCAGTAAACAAGAAATAATACAATAACATGGAAAATTAGCACACAATTAGTTTAAAATTATAGATAGTTTAAAAATCAGTGAGTTTGAAAATTACAACTAGTTTAAAAATGACAATTGTTTAAATACATTGTTTATAAGTAGTTCATCGAGTTTATACATTCCTTGGCTATTGTTGATCAATTTTACACGGTTTTTCTTTATGATACAGGATTCTATGATATTGCGTTTTGTTATGTCCTTACAATATAAAATTTCTTTTGCCCCTTTCCAATTAATAGTGTGATTATGGTTATTCATATGCTGAAACAAACTGCTTGTTTGGTTTCCTGTTCGAACATTATATCTGTGTTGTTTTAGTCTCGTTTCAAGGTCTTTACCACTTTGTCCTACATATCTTTTATTGCATTGATTACATGGGATTTCATAAACACATCCATTGCTTTGTACAGGTGAATTTCTAATTAACATATCCTTTAAAGTACCATTTTTAAAAATAACATTAACATTAAAAACTTTCATTAATCTAGGAATTGTCACGCCTTTTGTGATAGTGTTTTTATCAGTTTTAATACGAGCTCATCGAGTGAAACTACAATGCAAGTTTTTACGCAAGTGCATGGAGGAACAAGTTATTCCGAGATCTGTGACAAATAGACGATTTAACCACTTGGCCACGACACCCTTCGAAGAATATCATCGGCTTATCCTAGGAAAACATCTCGAACTTGCACAAATAGAGGAAAAGGCAGCTTTTCAAGAACTTAGAAAACAGAAGACAATCATATTGAATATAATTCCAAATGACTGGGTAAATACCGTTTTCGATTTTTGTTACAACAAATTGCGATTAAAATGTGCTAAAATAAGTAGAAAACACAGCAACAAAATGAACAGGTTAATACACCAAAGTAAGTGGACTACTAATGCTAATGACAATTTTGTTTGCAATATCTCCAATAAACCGTTGGACAATACTACCTCAGCAGCTTTGGGATATGGGATAAACTTTTCTGTTAAACAAAATATTGATTGGACTGATATCGGCAATGCCTTTTTTAAATTGGAAAAATATGGTAACATTTCATTAGAGGAAATTAATATATGTAAGGGTATAGTATACGGTCTCTCAAGTAATAGTTTGCCCGCAAATGTTCCACTAAGATTTTTGAACGCCTATAAAAAGCTAAAGAAAGATGAAGATTTACACATTACGAGAGCAGATAAATCTAATACTTTAGTCATTATGAATCAGACAGACTATGATAGCAAAATGTTAGAACTACTTTCAGACAGAGAAACCTATGAAGAAACAAGAAATAACCCATTAGATAAAACCAACGCTTCATTCAACAGAAATGTCAAAACTATCTTAAAAGATTATAAAGAACTCTTACCCAGGTTTACAACTACTTGTCCAACTCTACCATATCTGTATGGCGTTGTTAAAACACGTAAGCAAAATAATCCCGTGCGACCTTTATAAGTTCTGTGGGCTCCTGTACATATAGATTATCAAAGTGGCTAGTTAAAGAGTTGTCTCCTATGCTCAGAAATATTTCAGGTGTGTCTGTTGAGAACAATATTGATTTTTTTAGCAGGTTGAGAAGGTTCAATTTTAATTATGATTTTAAGATGATAAGTTTTGACGTCAACTCCCTATACACGAAGGTGCCAGTAGATGAACTACTAGAATTTCTCCAGGAAGAAATTGAAAAATATACCTTTTCTGTTGATTCTAACACCATGATAAAATTAATAAAACTATGTA
>NC_090753.1:3661855-3666855 GCF_036898095.1 Palaemon carinicauda | reverse complement strand
GTTTCAGAGAAAAACAATTTTTGAGTCCTGAAAAAAAAAAAAAAAACTACGAAAGATTTGTATGTAATTGGATTTATGAATTTGGGCAACATACTTCTTCAAGGCTTTGGAGGCCATCAGTGCCGAAGACTATATATCGATCTACCTATCTATATATGTATTTATTTACCTAGAGTACTATACAAGGAGGATAAAAGGCAAATGGATGAAATAAAGTGGGGATGTTGGGGAAATTAAAAGTCAATTGTAGGAAAAGGCAAAGAAAATACTGGAATTTCCTTAGATATAATGCGAGCAGTTTACCACATGAGATGCAGTGACGTTGTTTTAAGATTATAAGGATTTTTCAGTCATTGCTACTTTCAATTTAGGGACAAGAATGGAAGCTGTTTGGCTTGTATCGTCTCTTAAACGTTTTATTTATTTTCCTTTTTGTAACTAGATATGGTTTGGTTCCGCATTCAAGTGAAGTTTCTTCATTATAGTTGTTTCATTATATTGTTTGAGGTAGCTGCTAAATACCAACGGATAGGCAAGATGAATGCAAGTGAGTTTATTCAACAAGATAACGAGCTTATATGGAGATAATTGTGAGTAAAAAAGATAATAAAAAAAATATGACATTATAGTGCACGGGTGTTTATGAAACTCGTGCTACATATAGCTCACATATAAAATGGACATATATGTTAAATAGGGAGCTCTGCTCTTGAGAGGCAAACTGTAGTCTGGTAATCTTGCAGGAGATACAAAGCTTTTAAGCAAGCAATGAAGATAGATTTTTGCCATGAATGTTAAGCAAGAAATTCATTGGTGTGCAACGGATCACGAGGAAAAAGCCAGTGTAAGAGGGTATTATTGGTGGCTTACTATTGTCAATGCAGAGGAAAAATTGCATTGTCATGTGTAGATATGTCAGTATGTGTTGCTTTGCTAGGAGCTTGTAAGTGTGATGGCATGGAGTAGATTTTCCCAAAACGTGACATAGGCGCTGGGGATTGTCGGAGGAGGTTGCATATTGGAAAAAAATCGACAGGGATGACCAACGGGTTGCCATGCACCTTTTCAGCTGCTGAGAAATCCAGAACGTCTTTAGGAATGGTCATTGGTCCCAGGAGGACCCAGGGAAGCTGAGTAATCCAGTTGGAGTCCTTGTAGCAGGACATTAAATCTGCTTTGAGGGGACAATGAAAATGTTCTATAATTCCGTTGGCTGCAGGGTTTAAGCAGATATTCACTAAGGATGTCCACAATTGAGAGGTGAAAGGGGCATCCCTGTCAGAAGTAATATGCTCAGGTCAACCAAATCTCGCTATCCCCCTATAACAAAAGGTGGATTTACATAAGGCAAAAATTACAGTTTGTAGGAGAACGGCTTCAGGCTAACAAGTGGAGCACTCAATGACAGTAAAGAGGTAATGGAGTCCTTGTGATGTAAGTAGGGGACCTCATACACCGACGTGAATATGGGCAGAACGATACTGAGGTTAAGGAAAGGTGAATCCGTTTGTCGATGTACTTTTGAAGCTTAGCAGGAAGCACATACGCAAACCCAATCCTTAACATCCTTAGTAATGCCGTGCCAAATGAGCTTCATATTTAGTAGCTGTGCAGTGTAATATGATGATAGGATGTCTACATAACAACCGTTATGATTACCTGGAACATAGATGAAGAATTGTTAGTAATTTATTCATCAGCTGATCCCATCTGTGGTCGTCAATTTTCTTGGTGGGATTTAATGATACGTTGGTATTCTTGAAATATACTTTAATAAATCTTGTCACTACATTGCTCTATGACAGCCAACTCCTAAGTGTGTGTGTGTAGCGTCATACTCAATCTGACAAAACCAAAACATTACTAAACAACAGAAGAGCATTGCTCTCAAAATACTTAAATCCTACTCCAGTACAAAACTATAAATAATCACATCCTATCTTTGTCGTAATTACTAAATGTTTGAATCCTAATATCAAAATAAATCATTTTACTTATATACAAAGCATAACAGGTTTTTTCACGCAATATGATGCAATGTTGCGCAATACATATAACACTTGAAATAATACAGTATATTATTACAATAATACATAACAGTCACCTCCCCCTTAACTTGACATTGTAAAAATCTTTATAAATCTAATCTTTCAGGGGGGCTTTCCTCTATTAATCCCATTAGGAAGCACTTTAACTTCATCTTGTACTGGTACATAAATTGGTTCTGAATCTACAGTTGATGTTGGAGCATCTTGGTTAATATTTGATTCATTTGATCTAACTACTTCTTTAAGGTTTTCATATTTAACATTCACATGCTCTACTGTATTTCTTGTTAATGGCTATAATTGATCAACATGACGTTTTACAACATTATCACCAACGCGAACATCATAATGTAAATTTCCTATCCCTCTTACAATCTCTCCTGGTACCCACTTCTCTGGAGTGTTGTACGATCTTACCATAACATCAGATAAAGGTAAAAAATGTCTTACATTAGGAAGCTTTACTACTTGTTTATACCCTTTATCTTCTAAATCACTTTACAAACTTGGATACAACAAATCTAACTTACACCTTATCCTCCTCCCCATCAACAAATTTGAGGGTGTCATGCCTGTTGTGCTGTGCGGCATTGCTCTATAAGACAATAAAAATTTTGATACATGCAAAAATATGTTACCTGAATTAGGTTTTCTACACTTCATATTGTGTTTAAACGTTCGGACAAATCTTTCAGCCTCTCCATTGGTAAATGGATGATATGTTGCTGAAAATGTATTCTTTATACCATTGACATTACAAAATTCTTTTAACTCTTGTAAGGTAAATTGTGGACTATTATCTGTAACAATTCTTTCTGGAATACCATGTGGAGAAAAGTTTTGCATTAACTCTTTTATTGTGGCGTAAGACGTTGTCTTCATTGGTATGATTTCTGGCTACTTACTGTACGCATCTACTATCAAAAACAAGTTATTTAAAAAAGCACCTGCAAAATCTATATGCACTCATTTCCATGGATACCTGGGTTACTCCCACTGGTGTATTCGAGCAAATTCAGGATTGTTCTGTTGCATAACACAATTCATAAAATTCTTTAAATAAGATTCCACATTTTTATCTACACCTGGCCACCATACACAAGTTCTCACAATTGACTTTGATCTTATAATACCTTGGTGATCAGCATGTATTTCAGACAAAACCTTATTTCTCAGTGAATTATGAATAACTACCCTTGAACCTCTCATCACTATTCCTTGTGTTGCACTCAGTTTATACTATATATCCTTATACGGTTTACAATTTTCCTCTTTTCCACATAAGTCTCTACCTGTCATTAAACTATCTAAAACCTTACTAAGTACTGGGTCTCTCTTAGTACTGTGTGCTATATCTTTTGCAGTTATGGGTACATCATATACAGAGATTAACAGAACACTGTCATCATACTCTTCTGGAGCTTGTCTACTGGTAATCTGGATAAACCATCTGCGTTACCCTTGTTAGATGTCAAACAGTATTCTATATCATAGTGGTATGTGGCTAACATAATTGCCCAACGTTGTAGTCTTGCAGCTACCAACGTAGGTAAACTTGCTTTTTGACCCAATATTGCTAATAAAGGTTTATGATCTGTAACAAGTGTGAACTTTTTCCTACCATAAAGATACATATGGAATTTCTTAACTCCATAAACTAATGCTAAACCTTCCTTTTCTATTTTAGAGTAATTCCTTTCTGCCTTGTTCAATACTCAAGAAGTAAATGCAATTGTTTTTTTTTTTGTTCCATCTGGCATTACATGAGATAATAATACTGCACCTAAACCTATGTTTGATGCATCACATACTAATTTAACTGGTAAATTCATTTGATAATGTACTAGGAATGTAGGTGATGTTATTTCCTGTTTGATTCTTTCAAAAGACTCCTGACACTCTTTTGTCCACTTCCATTCTACACCCTTATTCAACAGATTATACAATGGATGTGCAATTGTAGACAAATTCTGAATGAAATTCCCATAAAATGTTACTAAACCTAGAAATTTTTGTAATTCCTCAACATTTTCTGGCACCTTTGTTGATTGTACAGCTTTAATCTTCTCTTTAGTTTTGTGAATACATTTGCCATTTATTACAAAACCTAAGTATTCCACTGAATCAACTTTTAAAATACATTTGCTCTTATTTACACTAATATTATGTTCCTTCAACTTTTTCAGATCTGTTCGTAGTCTTTCTCTATGTTCTCTTTTGTCTTTACCAGCAATTAAAATATCATCTATAAAAATGAATACTCCTTGCATTCCTGAACAAATCTTATCAATAGTTTGTTGCCATATAGCTGGAGTACTTGCAACTCCATAAGGTAATCTCTGGTCTAAACAAACCTAAGGATGTATTTACTGTACATAATTCTTGTGAAGTTTCATCCATGGGAAGCTGTTGAAATGCTTGTCTTAAATCCAACTTAGAAAAAATGACTTCATCCAGACATAGTTGCAAACATATCTTTCTGATTTGGTAATATATGTTGAGCTACTTGCAGTTGTGGAGTCAACGTTACTTTGTAATCTCCACATAATCTAACCTGTCCCCTTTCCTTCACAATAGTAACTAATGGTGTAGCCCAATGTGAATATGTAACCTTTTCCCAGGAACCTTCATTTTCTAATCTCCCGATTCCTGTTTCAACTGCACTTTTCAATGCATACGGTACTGGTCTGGGAGCACAAAATCTATGAGGACTGTCAAGTTTCAAAACTAAAATTGCCTTTGCGTTCTTTACTGTACCTACTTTATCTTCAAATATGTCATGAAACTCTAATATGATATTATCCACAGAAATTTCATTTTTGTGTTCATGTTGTCTACCTGTAACCTGCAAAATACTAGGCCAATCTAACTTCAAATACTGTAGCCAATCTAAACCTAGCAAAGTTTGTCCATTACCTTTTACTACTTTTAATGGCATTCTCTCTCATTTCT
>NC_090753.1:3644355-3646855 GCF_036898095.1 Palaemon carinicauda | reverse complement strand
GATCAATGGAAAAGTTTTAATGTAATTGTTCAAGATGGAGACTACTGGTGAAATCTAATCGAGACCCTTTGTGCCAATGGGCATAGTAGGAGATGATGGTGATGATGATGATGATGAAGAGATGATGATGATGATGATGATGATCATGAAGAGATGATGATGATGGTGATGATGATGATGATGATGATGACGATGAAGATTATTACTATTATTATTATTATTATTATTATTATTATTATTATTATTGTTGTTGTTGTTGTTGTTGTTACTGGTGTTCTTTGTTATAATTATCACTATTTTTGTCTTATTGATCATAGTCTACAGAGATTGGTGTTTTTTTTCTTTAGTGTAAGGTTCCGAGTTGCATCCAGTTTTTTTTTTTTTAGGAAATCATTACTTTCATCACTATATAGGCGGTTTCAAGTAGCACTGTCTTTTACACATGTCATTTTGCCCTATCTGTTCCTACCTTGTGAAAATTCTTTTTTAATGACTTATCTATGGTTTTCAGAGCACTTATGATTATTAGTACCCCTTCTATGTCCATATTGCATAGCCTTCTTAACTCAATCCATAGGTCCTGATACTTGTCTCGTCTTTCTCCCCTTATATTCCACTCTAGAGTCCCACGGGACTGTGACATCTGTGAGTGATAGTTTTTTTCCATTTTCTTGTCGCCCAGAATGACGTCTATTCGATGTGCCTATATCTCCTTGTACGTCCTTTTACTGTAACCACAGAGTAGCCTAGTTTGATAATTTTCTAATATAGATTTTGGTTGATGTTCTTAACACTTGTTGCTGCATTGTATTTCCTATTTTGTAAAGACTCCAATGAAGAGCCTGAGCCACCGTATCTTGTTGTATTTTATATAGAATCTGAGCTAGTACTGAACATTCACTGTCATTTTGGTTGATGGATTATTCATTTGCCATACATTTCCTGTACTTTGACAAGCCGTTAGTTCCATCTATTGGACGAATAATATATCTTGTCTTAATGCCCAATCTTGTGCGGGCATTATTATACAGTTTTCTCTTAAGTTTTCCTCTCTGTAACTACTGATATGTTTCATTAATGGTAAATTCTTCAGTTTGCCTCAGTTATTGTACATACATTGGTATTCATTCCCGTGACTCTCGTCTTTTTTTCCCTATTATCTCCTTATACACTTCTGTGTCTTCATTCTCCTTAAATAGGTTTTCTTCCCAGGCCCTCTTTAGGCATTCATTTTTCAGTGGTCTCAAGGTACAGTCCCAGGGTTCTACTTTCGATGTTGACACAATCTTCTATTCGTGATGAGTCATTTTCCTCCTTCACTTCGTGGTATATAGGGCCTATCAATATTTGCTCTTTGGTGCAATGTTTGGTGCATGTGCATTAGCTTTGTAGTTTTTTCATTTTACATAGCTCTTACTTCTTCCATTTCACTAATCCTGCGATGTATCTGATTGCATGCAATGTAGCCTTTTCCATATTTCCAGAGTTAAGTTTTGACTCCATTATAGCTTGGATTCTCTGCTTGAATTTTCTTGTTATATTCTCCTTCATCTCTTGTTTTTTTTGTTTTTTTGTTTTTTAGAATTTATCCTTCTATTCCCATGAGATATCCATAGCGTGCTCAATCTATATCTTTGATAACATTTATATTTGGCAGATTTATACCATCCGTCCTTGTAACTTTTCATTTCCTTATCTTAACAAGAGCATACTTTTCTATTCCAATATCCATCTTGATGTCTCTTGATACAATTCCTACCGTCTGGAAGAGGATTTTTATATCCTTAGCATCTTTTTCGAACTCCTTAATGTCATCTATGGGCGTCGCGTGGTTTATTCTTCTGCCTCCTTTCTTCAGCTGGTCCTCGACTTCGGTGTATCCCAGAACTCTTGTCATGGGAATCTTACCGACCACGAAGAGTAGTGGGGATAATGAGTTCCCCTGGAAGATTCCTCTCCTTGTGTTGACCTCTTTAAGCCGTTTTACAATACATGTAAGTACAGTTTTCTAGTTTTTCATTGTAGTTTTGAGAAAGTTAATAGTGTTGTTCTCCACTCCATATCTTTTAAAGCATTTTATCAGACATGGGTGTGGTATTATGTTGAAGCCTTTCTTGTAGTCTATCGACGCCACACTCAGATTACTTTCCCTTCTTTTGCTATTCTGCATTACCATTTTACCTATCAGTAGCTTGTGTTTTGTCCTCTGCATTTCCTGCTGCATATTTTTACTGACTGGGAATGATGTTTGTTTTCTGCGGGTAGATGTACATCCTTTCACTGATAATGCCCGTTAGCAGCTTCCACATTGTTGGTAATTGGTCTATGGCTGCTTGCTCTGTTACTTTTTTTTTTCTCTTTTTTCCTTAGACAAGTCCTTCCTGTGGTCCTCCATTCAGTTGTTTGGTAGTATTCCATAAAATGTTGGAGTAGATCTGCCTTTCTTGCATGTATACTGTATACTCTGAAGATTTTCAACCAGTAACCATGAACTTTATTG
>NC_090753.1:3631855-3641855 GCF_036898095.1 Palaemon carinicauda | reverse complement strand
CCCTGTCCTGATAACCAGAGTGACTGGATTTTGGGTTTAGGCAGAACATCAGAGTTTTTAGTCTGTGGTCTGCTTCTTCCTAGCATGGAGAATGAGTCTCCTTTGCTAGGTTAGGGGCGGACACAGGAAGCTTTGCTGCCCTAGTCCATGTCGGAAGGATTCTGATGATTCCTTCCACTATTGGCCTAGCAGACTGTCCTGTGTCGTTTTTTCTCGGGCTGAAGAATGAGTTTCTCGGTTGCCCGACGAAATAACTTCACATAACTTTGTTCTGGTTGGGAGGAGGAAAGCAAGCATTGCCAATCTTCCTCCCTAATAGACAACTCTTGGTTAGGATGAGCTCCCTAACTGCTGAGTGTGTCTCTTGCTAGAACGAAGTCTTTAGGACCCTTATCCCTTCCCCACCTCTCTTTCTTTTATTTTCCTGGCCATAGTCCTTCTTCCGTACCTAACATAGGTTAGGATGGAGGACTGGCTCAGCTCTTTGCCGTCCGGCATTACGTGCCGGTCGGCAGAGACCCCCTTTTTTCTTTGCAGAGTGAGCCCCAGACCTCCCTTGGTCTCTCTTCCATGTCTGCCGGTAGAGCCCGGCAGGCTGTGGATTCTTTGGAAGTCTGAATGCTACATTCTCCCCTTCCATAAGTTCACTTTTTCTGGATGGAAGGTCGTATGGCATGCTGCCTTAGAACCTTACATCCATACTTTTTCTCTGACTATTGTGTTGCAACCCTATCCCGGCTGCCGGCTTGATAGCCGACAGCCGGGCAAGTAGAGGTTCTCTGGTTCTTGGTTACTGACAGCGGCATGGTTTTATTACCTTTGCCGGCCGGCAGTGGAATCACAGCCCGAATCCGCTGGCCGCTACTATTAGCGGCTGCCAGCCGGGTTTTAGTGTTTGCAGCCGTCGGCTGGCAATGATTGCCGGCCGGCACATAGTCGCGAATCAGGGGGCTGCTGCCTATTAGTTAAAGATAGTATATCTTTGATCTATAAAGAAGTAGTTGCTGGCCGGCACAATAGCATGGGACGTACAGTAGTTACTATATTCGTAGTGTAGTACACACTGCATTAGTAGAAACTACTGTACAGAGTTTGTGATAACACTAGTTCTTCTTCATACTTGATGTTATCTTGTACAGCACTTTGTTGAGACCGTACTTTACATAGAAAGTGAGTTCTTTCTGTATTCTTTCAATCCCGTATATTAAAACTACACATTAAATTTCCATTTAGGAAATTACATAAGGTATTCTACTATAGAATTAACCTTAGTTTTAATATTTTGGGAGGTTACGGTAATTGACTTTGACTGGACAGGAAATACAAGTATGTGTCTTTCCTTCTTTCTTTTATAGCTTTCCTATATAAGTTAAATGTTTCAATATAAGTGATAAGTCCTCACATGATACTTATGGATTTTTCTTCTCTTTACAGGAGGACCATACAAAGTGCGGGAGTGTGTTCTGTAATGTCCGCAGGAAGTACTTCTGTGGACATCAATACTGTAGGAGGCACGCAGCATCCGCAACCTCCAGAGGTGATCTCCGGTATTGGGACCCTCAGGTTTGTACAGTATGTTCTAACCTGATTACTGAGGCTTTTGACGACCCCAAGTTGACGGAGTCAAGGGATACTGCCAGGGAAAAGTTGCGATCCTGGGTGAGGGGTTTTCAGAAAAACACCTCAGGCCCCTACCTTTCAAATGAGAAGATGAGGGCCTACCTTTTCCCTAAAGCATCAACTGATGCAATCATCCCCCAGCCTCAGGTGGAGTTACCAACTACCCAGAATCCGGTGGATTCTGATATCTCGGCTGCCGTTCAAGACATCCAATTGGACGATGGGATGTCGCAGGTGTCGTATTCTAGAGAGAAGGACCTTCTAGGAGAAGGTCAAGAGGAGGAGCTGTGCCAGACTCCTCAAGTAGAAGAGGAAGAAATCGATGAGGTGTCGGTTACATCGGTTCCGAACCCAGAACCTGTTCCCTCTACATCGTCTGCTATCCCAGTTGACCTGGGAAGGACTCTTTCTTCTAATGTTGAGATGATCCAACAAATTCAGAAGAAGAATGATGAGAAGGAGGCTGCAATGAAACTGGAGATATGTAGACTTGCAGCATGATGTGGGCCCTAGAAGCGACTCAACGTGAAGGATCTTCCTTTGTGTTCGGATACCAATCCTTGGAGGTATGCCGAACATATGCCAATGACAATCGGGAAGATCGTCGTATCTGAAAAGTTGGGAGCAATTCCCCTAGAAGAGGTGGAATTTTGGCCCAGTAAGGATTCCTACCCGGAATGTTATGTCCGCCTTAGGAAGAAGCCAGCCTCAAAGGAGGAGACTGAGCCGAAGGAGGTCATAGTTTTGGACCATAGTAAAGCTCAAGAGTTACTATCGAGCTCGATGAAAGAGAGGGGCTTCACGAACTCAAAGGTGCCAGCCTTGAGTAAGAAGCTTCCCTCTTTTGTGGCCTCTCCTACCAGAGCCTTTCCCTTCATGGAAAAGGGATATAAGACAGCCTTAAAGGCGGTGAGGTAGGGAAACCATGCCCCTCCTTGGAGGAGTGCAAGACGTTATCTCTGACCTTACCCTTGGACCAAGAAGACTGGAAGGACGTACACCTTACCTTCTCAGTCGGGAAGCTGGAAGCTGATATTGCTGAACGTCAGTTCGGTGAGGAACTCCCTAAGCTGTCGGAGTTTCTCTTGCGCAGGGAGCAAGAGACGAAGGAAAGACTTGCGGCATCAATGTCGTTGCAAACGACATTAGAAACAATGGCAAGTGACCCCAAGATCCAGGACATGTTCATGGTGGTGGCCAAAACTCATCTGTTACAAAGGATATCGATAGCTTTATTAAAGCTAGGAGAGCCTGTAGAGAGTTCGTGTTCACCTCGGCTGCGGTGAGGCATGAACCGAGGAAACTGATATCCTCTTGTATATGGGGTAAAAACCTCTTTCCCAATGATGGGGTTAAAGAGGTAGTAGACAAGGCCACCATAGAGAATAGGAACCTTCTCAAAAACTGGGGCTTAGATCTTAAGAGGAAGTCTTCTCTGGATGAGGGACCCCAACCCAAGAGGACGACAAAAAGGCCTAGGCCATCTTCTCGGCCGGCTATACCTAACGACAGCAACAACAACAACAACTTCCTGTGACCACGGTGCCTCAGATGATGGCACAACCTTCAACCGTGTACCAACTGGTACCTCAACAAGTGGTGACTCAGTCCCAGTTTTTAATCCAGCCTTCAAAAGGCAGACTTCTTCCTTTCGTTCGAGGGCTGGAGAAACCGCCAGAGGTTCTTCTGGACGCCTTTAGAGAGGAAGGGGATTCAGGGGAGAACGCGGTCAAGGAGGCAAGGCCTCAGGTCCACAACAGCAGAAGTGAGATGCTTCCAGTAGGAGGGAGGCTACAGCTATTTAGGGATCGCTGGACTTTCGATCCCTGGGCCCACAGTCTAATAAAGAATGCACTAGGTTGGAGTTGGAGCAGCCCTTCACCTCAATTTCCTCAGTTCTCCCAACACTCAACCCCCGTTCTGGAAGAATACGTCCTAGAGCTACTAGACAAAAGAGTGATTCGGAAAGCTAAGTCCATCAAATTTCAAGGGAGGCTGTTTTGTGTTCCAAAGAAGGACTCAATTTAAACTCAGTCATTCTTGACTTGTCGCCACTCAACAAGTTCATAATGAACTATAAGTTCAGAATGCTCACACTTACACACATAAGGACCCTACTGCCTAAGAGGGCATATACTGTCTCTATAGACTTGTCTGACGCTTATTGTTCCAATTAATCGCCACCTCTCCTCCTACCTAGGCTTTAAGTTACATAGAAAAATTTATGCCTTCAGAGCCATGCTTTTCGGGCTAAACATAGCCCCAAGGATTTTCACGAAGATCGAAAACGCAGCCGTCCGTCAATTACGCCTATAGGGGGTCCAAGTAGTAGCCTACTTGGACGACTGGCTGGTGTGGGCAGCATCCAGGACAAAATGCATGCAAGCTTCTAAGAGAGTGATCCAGTTCCTGGAACATCTGGGATTCAAGATCAATATAAAAAAGTCTTGACTTTCTCCAGCTCAAAAATTTCAGTGGTTGGGAATCCATTGGAATTTGGAGTCACATCGATTTTCCATTGCTGGGAAGAAGAGGAAGGAAATAGCAGGATCTGTCAAGAGACTGCTGAAATCCAAACGGATATCAAGACGCGAACAGGAGAGAGTGCTGGGCTCTCTACAGTTTGCTTCAATAACAGATCCAGTGCTAAGAGCACAGCTAAAGGATGCAACAGGAGTCTAGAGGAAATACGCATCAAACGCGTGAAGAGATCTAATAAGACCTCTACCGACTCGACTGCGATCGCTTCTCAAGCCGTGGTCCAATGCCAAGCAACTGAAGAAATCAATACTTCTTCAACCTCCTCCCCCATCAGTAACTATCCACACACAGGCTTCAAAAGAAGGCTGGGGAGGTCACTATCATCAGAAGGGAGTCCAAGGAGCTTTGTCCAATCTCTTCAAGTCATTTCACATCAACTTTCTACAAGCCATGGCAGTGCTTCCCAATTTAAAGAAGGTATCTCTTCGCTACTCGACCCACATAAGATTGGCTCTAGATAGCGAGGTAATAGTGAGATGCCTGAATCGACAAGGGTTGAGGTCACCTCAAATCAACCAAGAGATGTTGGTCATTTTTCGTTTGGCAGAAAGGAAAAATTGGCACCTGTCAGCAGTTTACATTCAAGGGTTCCGCAATGTGACAGCGGACGCTCTATCCAGGTTTACACCAATAGAAACAGAATGGTCCCTTGACGCAGGATTGTTCTTCTTCTTCTCGAGTCAAGTCCCCGAGCCGCAGATAGACCTCTTTGCGACGAAAAACAACAAGAAAATGGATCGTTATGTGTCACCATACGAGGATCCGCTAGCAGAGGCCGTGGACGCTATGCCCCTAAACTGGAACAGATGGTCTGGTATTTATCTGTTCCCTCCGCACAACCTCCTTTTGAAGGTCCTTGACAATCTGAGATACTTCAAAGGGAAGGCGGCAATAGTGGCCCACAAGTGGCCAAATAGCGTGTGGTTCCTTCTGGCATTGGAACTACGCCTAAAATTTGTTCCGCTACCAGATCCATTCCTCTCTCAGCGAGTACAGAAATCGACTGTCTTCGCCTCATGGGAGAAACCAGAAACCTACATCTCATGATTTTCTCTCCCTAGTTTCTTTCCAAGAACATGCTACCCACCATCAGGTGGGGTCCCTAGAGAATCTACCCTCTGAAGGAAGATGTATCTCTATGTCCAGTGGGGTGCCTGAAGGTGTATCTTCATAGAACTTCAGACTTTATGGGAGGACAGCTGTTCAGAGGAGAAACCTCGGGCTCAAGGTTTTCTATTACTAAGGGCGAAACTCACCTGTGTTATTCGCGAATCGGGTCCTGACAGTACACCCGCTAGTCATGATCCGAGAGGAGTTGCTTCTTCCATAAAATTTCCTTATTTATATGGACCTTGAACATCTTTGTTCGTACACCAGCTGGTGGTCATCCAAGGTATTCTTTATGCACTATACAAAGCAAGTGGAGCAACTCAAGTAATCTGTGGTAGCAGCAGGTAGAATCCTTTAACCTTCTGTTTTAACTCTGCGAGGAACAGTGTAATTAATTTGGGATGATTAATTAAGAGGGTGGGTGTGTAGTTACTGTGTATACTACACTCTGAGCGATAGGCCACGATAGTGTCCTTACAAACTGTTCCATTGACGTTGGTGAACTATAGCATAATACGGACACTTGTGCCAAGCGTTTCTTATGCTAGTGTAATTAAACAGTATACAGACTGTAGCATTATTACTTATTCAATTGAAGTGGCAAGTCTGTTTCATGGTAGATGAAACTTTATTTTCTGTTGACTGTTTTCTTTGTGCTTTAATAGATATCGTCCACTTTTTAAAATATTTTATAAAGGTAGATCTGATATGCACGTTTATTAAATTTTAATAAACTAGTTCATAGTGAACCCTGCGTTTTATTCGGCCACACTCATTTTTATTAGATATGTACTGAGCATTAAGATTGAAATATAGATATTTTTATCATGGCATGTCTTTTAAGATTGTTCCCTGATTCAAGCAAAGTCCACTCTCCTTAACCCTTCCTTAGGAAGGGTTGAGGTGGTACTCTAACGGGAGAGTGGGAGATATGCGAATTGAAGACCTTTATCCGATAGTTATTAAGAGTGGTCACTTTGGGGAAGGTGTCACAAATTCATTCTGACTTTGGCGACTCTTACACAATTTTGCTTTATAGTGTATAGGGCAAGACCACTATGCAAGCTTGTCATTTTGTCATCCATTGGTTATTATGTACTTCTTGAGACTTTTCCAGAGTCTAGTATGACTCATCCCTGTAGGGGGCAGGAAGCATTAACATAGTTCATGCTTAGATGAAACGATGTATGACGGTAACATCATAGGTGTCTAGGTCTAGACGGACCAGGAAAATACTTTCTTGAGAGTACGGCACTGATTGGGAATCCACAAATACAGTAATGCTCTGGTAAACTTCCATCAGGACGACATGGCTTGAGCCCAAAAAACGGATTTTGAGCGAATCGAAAAATCTATTTTTGGGTGAGGTAGCCATGTCGTCCTGATGGACCCGCCCTTCCTTTTATTGTAAAAGGGCTTATTGGCTCTTCACTATAATACAGTATCTGTACCACCTCGTATATCGCTACAAGGAATAAAGAGGACGCCACCACCTTCATCAGACACACACTGGAAACGGAATAGGAGAGAAGCCCTATGTGCGGCTCTCTTTTCATTCTCGTTTCGGATTCTTGTCACTATATCCCCCCCGAAGCGTTAATACTGTTCGGGGCGAAGATAGCTATGTGACGTGTCAAGAATACGTCCTCTGATATTATGCGATATCCCTGTGAGATTATTTAGGGTTATTCGCTCCAGAAGTTAGAATTCTGGATACCTTAAGGTAAAATTCTCTGGGAATATCACTGTAGTCAAATATACCCTAGAAAGCTACCAATTAGGAACTTCCATCAGGACGACATGGCTACCTCACCCAAAAATAGATTTTTCGCTTTGCTCAAAATCTGTTTATCATCACTACTTCCACCAATGAGGTTATATTTGCAAGTTTTATTATTAATTTATCAATGTTTTTGCTTATATGTATATGGACAGGATAACGTCAAAATACTCGACGGATTTTGTAAAATTTTCAACATATGATGGATCTAACATCATGGATGATATCATTTAATTTTGAAGATGATCTGGATCCGGATTCTAGATCCAGATTTTTATTTCTCACAATTTTATAGAAAGTCAAATCAAATTTACAGATTTTGACGATGTTGTCACATCAGATAGAACATAAACCATGGAAGATTCCAATTAATTTTAGTGATGATCCAAATCCGTATATACGATAAGGATAAACATTTTGGATCAGATGCAAATCAAATATCTTTATCTGCATTTCAACGTCAACCTTCGGCGGAGGTCAGAAATCTGTTATTGTTCTCATATATGTTACTATTATTATTATTATTATTATTATTATTATTATTATTATTATTATTATTATTATTATTATTATTATTATTGTCATCAAAAGGCCTCATCATAATTTCATTATCGCAAATAATCCTTGTAGGGAATTTTCCTATTCAAAATTACGCCTTACAAATCGGTAATCCCTCGTCCAAATATAATGATGAATAAAAAAGAAGAAAAAAAAACACCCAATAAGAGGTTATTATTATTATTATTATTATTACTATTATTATTAATTTTGAAATTATTATCATTATTATTAATATTATTATTATTATTATTATTATTATTATTATTATTATTATTATTATTATTATAATTAATTGATTTTAAAATTATTATTATTTTTATTATTATTATTATTATTATTTTTATTATTATTATTAGGATGAGGATGATGATGATGATGATTATTATTATTATTATTATTATTATCATTATTATTATTATTATTATTATTATTATTATTATTAGCGTAAAAATAGTAAGAGGCTTATACTTTATTTTCCTATTCTCCTATTGTTTTTTCCTTTGCTGCTAAAAACTCTTGAATCTTTGCTTAATAAAACAACCGACAATCTTTCCCAGTTCTCTATGCCACATCAGTGGGATATTTTTTTTCTTCAAAGAATTTTTTTTCTTCAAAAATGCCTGTTTTGTTCATGAGCTACTAATAAAGCAAATAAGGAAAAACTTAGTTTCATAACTACCATTACATTGATTGATAATCGATTTTGATGAGACAATATTTAGGCAATAATACGATTATGTGATCAACATTCGTTGTATAATTGTCAATATTAATGTTTCCATATCTATAACGAAACAAACCATAGTCTACGAAATGGAAAACCTTATAATCCAGAGGGGCACTCAGTAGAACGCAGACCTCCACTGCAGCAGCTTTTTTCTCAATCTTTTCCTTGACTTTGACCTTTGACCGTATCATGTATTAATTGGCATGAATTTTCATTCATTCAAATATCAAAATAAGTGTGAAATCTCTGTGACAATTATATCTAAACTAATGGCTGAATACGTGATATGGACGTATTGCTCGTGGGTGACCTTGACCTTTGGCCTTCCAAAATTTATTCCTTTGCAATTCTTCACATAACAGTTTCAAATCCTTGCAAGCTTCATTACTTTACGATTAAAATTGTGGCACAATTATTGATAAACGTGATTTAAAATTTTGCTTGAATTTGACGTTGGACTTAACCTTGGGATTTCATGCATTAATTAGCGTGGATTTTCATACAATCTTACATGAAACAAGTTTGAAGTCTGTGACAAGGATGTCCAAACTTATAGCAGATTAGGTGATATGGACGTTTTGTTCGTCCGTGACCTTAAACTTTGACCTTTCAAAATTTAATCATTTCCAGAACTTTACATAACAGTTTAAAATCCCTGTAAATTTCTTTACCTTACGATTGAAATTGTTGCCATATGGTTGATAACAGATATTAGAACTTTTGTTTGACTATGACCTTGACCTTAACACGATTAACTGGGGTGGATTTTCCCACACTCTAATGAGAACCAAGTTTGAATTCTCCCTGACAATGGTGTCCAAACTTATGGCTGATTATATGACAAGGACGTTTTTCTCGTCCATGACATTAACCTTTGACTTTCCTAAATTTGATAATATCCATCTCTTTACATAATAGTTCTAAATCCCTTAAAGTCTCATTAAAGTTATGGCCGTATGGTTGATGACCGGAATTTGATATTTTGCTCAACCTTGACCTTTCACTCGACCTCGACCTTCAACCTTAACATGTAATATATGACGTGGATTTTTGTATACTCAAATATGAAAAAAGTTTGAAGTCTCCGTGAAAACGATGTCCAAACTTATGGGTGATTACGGGAATTGGACATTTTGCTTGACCGTGACCTTGATGTTTGACCTTGATCTTCCAAAATTTAATCATATCCACCCTTTTACATAACAGTTAATCCCTGCTATTTTCATTGCTCTAAGATTGACATTATGCCCTGAAAGGTGTTCACTAACAAACACACGCACATAGAATACAAAAACACACAAAAGCATGCGGTAAGACATAACCCCCTTACAACTTCATTGGCGAAGATAGTTATCAGGTTGACGGGAACTGATACAATATTGATATGAAATAGGCTAATGGATATTTTGCTTTTATGAAGGAAATGTTCCATTATTCTATGAAGATTTAACCGAAGAGAATTTGTTATCTTTTTGAATTCCCTTCTGTGCATTAGAATGGCTGACAGATGTACTTACACACTAACACAATTGCAATGGCATATTCAAATGCTGACACATGCTTGGAGAATAAGTCATTGTTATTCCACGACAGATATTCCATCATTGATTGAATCTCAAACCTGGAAACATTTCCAGCGTCATATTTCTTATTCTCCTTAA
>NC_090753.1:3624355-3629355 GCF_036898095.1 Palaemon carinicauda | reverse complement strand
AACAAAGTAAATTATCAATTTGAATACCTTATGAAAATGTATTTGAGTTTTATGCAATATTTTTATGTACAAATTAGAAATATCATTAGCTTCAGAAAATATTATTAAGAGGTACCCTCTCCAATTATATGTTCCCAGTAATTTTTATAGCCTAGTTTAAGTCTCATAACAATTCCATCAGCTTTCGCTGAAGACTTTCCATAAGCAAAAGTTGATTGTTACTAATTTAATCATAATGAAACAAACACAGCCTTCTTTCCTTTACGCTTACCATGTGTGACTTCATTTATCTCATACAATTTGAAGTGGTGTAGTCTATAGATCCTTTATTACGCCCCTGTTTATCTAATTCATCAGCATCATCTTCAAAGTATATACTACAATTTGATTTTATCTAGACGAATTTCACACTATAGCAGTAGGTTTTTACAATATAAATGTGTTCTAATCGTTTGGTAACTATTTCCTCACTATTATTACTATTATTATTACTTGCTAAACTACAACCCTAGTTGGAAAAGTAAAATGCTATAGCCCAGGGGTCCCGACAGGGAAAATAGTCCAATGAAGAAAGAAAACAAGGAAAAATAAAACATTTTAAGAACAGTAACATTTAAATAAATATTTCCTATATAAACTATGAAAACTTTAACAAAAGAAGAAGAGAAATGAGATAGAAGAGTATGTCTGCGTGTACCCTCAAGCAAGAGAACTTCAACTCAAGATAATAGAAGACTATGATACAGAGGCTTTGGCACTACCAAAGACTAGAGAACAATGGTTTGATTTTGGAGTGTCCTGCTCCTAGAAAAGATGCTTATCATAGCTAAAGAGTCTCTTTTACCTTTATCAAGAGGAAAGTAGAAATTGGACAATTACAGTGTAGTAGATACCCCCTTCGGTGAAGAAGAACTGTTTGGTAATGCTAGTGTTTCAGGTGTATACGAAGAGAAGAGAACCTGTAAAGAATAGGCCAGACTATTCGGTGTATTTGTAAGCAAAGGGAAAAATGCACCATAACTAGAGAGAAGGATGCATTGTAGTACTGTCTGGCCAGTCAAAGGACCCGATAATTCTCTAGCGGTAGTATCTCAACGGGTGGCTGCTGCCCTGACCAATCTCCTATACCATTTAAAGCCAAAGGAGCTCTTTGATTGTCAACATAGCCTTTCATATATTTTGCCCTGTTTATTGAAAGTTTTCCACACTCATATATAGCCAACAGCTCAGCAGTGGAAAATGAGCTGTGATCACCAATACGTTTAGGTATTCTCTCCTCTGTGTAATACCAAATTCAAAATATTCTATAATTTCAACAGCAAGACCAGCTCTACATTCGGCGACAGAACCTTCACAATACGCCAAAATCCCCAAATTCTTTGGGTACTGAGAAATCTTCTCCAAATGCATCTCTTCAAGCTCATGGTGACTGTGGTTTCTTTTTCTTAGATCAAGTTGTTGTATACATACATCTACTTTTTCAGCAATCGAAGGTTCTATTAGACTTGAAACAAGGCCATATACAAAGAAATAGAAAACATTATAGTCATTCAATATTTTAAAAAGCCTTCATTCAGTCTGAAGAATCCTGGAAAACCTGTCACATATCAATCTATACTAGTTTTGAGATGACTGTCATTTTGTCTGATCAGTCTTTTAGTTGGAAGAATGTTAACTCTCTTACTCTTTAAGTGACACCTGGAAAATTCAGCTCTTTTCTCAATATTTCAATCCAGTTTTAGGGTAATCTAATATTACCTTTATATCTTCAATATGCACAGATTTCAAGAGCCAAAGATTCTCATCTGCATAATAACATAAGACGAGGTGGTAAGATATACAGCCATTAATATTGGAATTCCAACATTGTTGTCATAATTATGCTCTTCACAAAAGTAATATGATCTGTTATCTCACTAAAACCTATACTGTATACTGTATATACCCAAATATTTGTAATTGTTACTCTTTCTAGTTTTACTCCATTCAGCAAGAATTGTTTATCACTTACCATATTCTGATATTCTCTTATTCACCACGAGACCCAATATGAACAATCAGAGGTTTCTGACCTCGCCTAATGTTGACGGAGTTGTTCATGGCCAATGGTGGAAATTCCGTCCAAATCCCTTAAGTAATTTTGATGTTATCTTTAAGATGGCGAAGAATGCATATTCGTATCTAAACTCCAGATCCGGATCATCTCCAAAATTTAATTGGGTCTTCCATGACCTAGTATCTATAGGTGGTAATAATTTCATGAAAAATCTGTCAAGTATCTTTGACGTTATCTTTAAAAGGGCAAAAAATGCAAAACCAGATCTAGAATCCCGATTCTGATCCAAATCATCTCCAGAATCTAATGGAGTCATCCATGACCTAAGATCTATTTGTGGTGAAAATCTCGTCAGAATACGTCCAGTAGTTTTGACGTAATCCTGTTCACGGACACACAGACAAATGAATAAATAAGCTAGTATTTGTAGCCGGATAAGAATCATCTCCAAATTCTATTGGGATCTTCCATGACCCAAGATCTATTTACAGTGAAAATATCATCAAAATGTGTCGAGTAGTTTTGACGTTATTTTTATTATGAGGATGAAGGTAAAATCCTATTTAGAATCTGGATCCGGATCCGGATCTAGATCATCACCAAAATTTAATGGGGTCGTTCATGATCTAAAATATATCTAAGGTGTAAATTTGGTCAAAATCCGTTAAGTAGTTTTGGCATAATTCTGTCCACAGACGCTCAGACAAATAAATAACTAAACTAAAACCCACTGGATCCGGATCATCTCCAAAATATTATAGGGTCATCCATGACCGAAGATCCATGTGTGGTGAGAATTTTGTCAAAATCTGTTCTGTAGCTTTGATGTTTTTCTTAAAATGGATAATAATGCAAATCCGAATCTAGAATGTAGATCCGGTTCCAGATTTTCTCCAAAGCTTAATGGGGTCGTCCATGATCTAATATCCATCGCTTGTGAAAATTTCGTCAAAATATGTCACATAGTTTTGATATGATCGTGTTCAGAGGCACAGGAAAAATGGAAATTGGGATCTATAATCTGAATCTGGATACGGATCAGCTCCAAAATTTAATGGAGCCGTCCATGTTCTAAGGTCTATTTTCAATGAAAGTTTCATCAAATTTGTCAAGTAGTTTGACATAATCCTGTCCATAGGCCAATGACCACAGCCACAAATAAATGAACAGAATCCCTGGCAATACTTCTATGGCAGAGGGAAAGATATACACAGATTTGGTATTTCAGCCGAACGATACTCAGTCTCCTCTGATTTACATCGTATGGGAGTATTACCTGCGTATATAATTACTTGTGAATTTTTGTGACTTCATAACTTTCAATCTCGTTGATTAATATATTAAAAAAACATGAGGCTGAGCACATCACCTTCTGAAGCACCAGGGTTCACATAACAGTTTCCCATCTATAACTCATATATTGGGAAATCCACACCTGTAGCTTATACCCTTTTTAACAACAAACTCAAATATCACATCCCTATAGGCTTTATCAAAGGTCTTATTTAAATATAAAAACATTTTGTATTTGACACTAGCAGTACTAAGACTTTTTAATATGCAATCAAAGGTACTCTTGATCCTTAAAAAAAATCACTCATAAAGATTGGGAGAAAGCCCGTCCATTTCAGAAAATAGACTATACGTTCCATAATTATTTCCTTTAGGTACAGGTATCATAAGGGCCATTGTCCATTCAATAGGTAGTCGACCATTACTGTGTGATAAATTGAACAACGCTAATACAGGTCTGTTGTTCATTGTTATAATACAATTTATAATATCATATGTAATGCCATCCTTACCTGGAGCTGTTGACTTCCATTTATTAACTATATATAACATTTCCTCAAAGAAGTAGAAGAGCAATGATAGAAATTGAAAGTTTCATTTCACTGAATCTAGTTTCAAGTATACTAAAAAATATATTACTATGAAACTCTTGAAATAGATTTCCTGCTAAGTACTTGAGAGGGGATGAAATATTCACAGCAAAACATTTTTATGTTGTACAGCCTGAACTTGTATCATTCATCATAGTTTACATAGGAGTAATAAAATTCATTTTAAGACATGTTGTACAACATTGTGTAGATTATAGAATTCTACTTTTGATGGCATTTGTTGATAGTATGCTTTGGCTAATTTTGTGGAGAGTCCTACTTTATTATGGAGTTCCTCTTAACTATATAAATTTGATGGAGTTTGTTCATAAGCATAGCAAGTGCAATGATAATGTTAGTGGAGTCCTATCAAAGGAATTTCCAGTGAACAGCAGAGTACTCCAAGAGAATGTGTTGTCACCAATATTGCTTATCGTCCTCAAGGATTTTGTATTACACAGAACAGTTTGGGGATGGTGGAGAAGGATTGGACCGGATTAGTAACAAGAAATCAGCGGACCTAGAGTATGATAATGACGCTGTCCTTATTAAGAAAACGTCACAAAACTTGAAAAGCTTGCTTACAAGAAGGCATGAAATATCACACGAGGAGGGGCTGAAGATAAATAGGAGAAAGACAGAAATGATGAGAACGCAATATGCAATGGAAGATTAAATATCATTGGAATAAGAAAGGATTGATGAGGTGAAATCATTTAAATATTTAGGAGCTATGATCGCTAATGCAGAGCTTTTAGAATAGGAGTTTAATGAAAAATTGAAAAAGTCAAATCTGACAATGGTTACGTAAGGAAA
Organism: Palaemon carinicauda; assembly: GCF_036898095.1. NCBI lineage: Eukaryota > Metazoa > Arthropoda > Malacostraca > Decapoda > Palaemonidae > Palaemon > Palaemon carinicauda. Next base: position 3,624,600 of record NC_090753.1, on the reverse strand, counting down.
TTTTGGAAGTCAAATAGCAAGAAATTTGATATAAAGATCAGGCTATATATCAGTTTAGTGTTATCGGTGTTACTGTGAGGACATGAGTCATAGTATGAAAATGAAACAGTATTCAACAAGTTATGAAGATTTGAAAACAAAGTCCTCAGAAAAATATTAGGAGTCAAGTAGCAGGACCAGATTAGAAATGAAACTAGAAGAGAAATTACTGAAGTGCTATATGTGGATGAGATCATGTTGAGGTG
>NC_090753.1:3616855-3619355 GCF_036898095.1 Palaemon carinicauda | reverse complement strand
TCTGGTAATCGGTGCAACTCACTGTCATCTTACTGTGATCACTGCAGTCAAGTTTCCCACAAGTGCTACATACTGTTTTTATCTGGCGGTTATGTGATCTGGAACAAAAGGCACATCTCTTTGCCTTACCATGTAATGACTGTGAGCTTGTTGCAACTGCAGCTCCAGGCATCATTTTTGCAATATCTTGTCTGATACTTTTATCCAGTTGGATGTTCTGGAGTATCTTCTTTTGATTGCCCTCTAATAGCACAAGGCCTCCTTCCTTATTGAGAATACGGTTCTTCATTTTAATTCATGGGTCGTGTACATATGTGTTATACGATTTTACACAGAACATGTTCACGAGAGCAAATATCACAGTCAATGGCCACCGTATCTGCTCTTTCCAGCAAACATCTCAAATATTTCCGTAATTGGTGCAAGTCTATCTTCCTTCGTTCTTTCATCGCCTGTTTCTTTGCTGTCAAATCATAGACAAGATAACAGAAAATGACAGCGATACAAAGACATAGCCAGCCTAAACACTTCGATTCCTGTACCCGCTAGCATTAGCTGGCCAATCAATACCTTCATTTTAAAAACATTAGTGTCTTGTGCACTAAAAAAAGGGGGAGAGATATTACACTTGCTAAGCTCTTAGATAAAAGACTGAAACACTGATATGAAAATAATAAGATAATAAATCTATACATAAGTCTAATGAGCATCAATAAAATACTAAAACATAGGAAAATCATGATAAATGAAACACTAAAACACAGTACGACTAGCATTTTATAACCTATTTATTTTACAGAATGGACTACTGATACATAATATGCATGTATATCTACAAATTTTCACTTCATTTTGGAATAAAGGGAAAAGTATATAAATCATAAAAGATACGCGTATTTGTCAAATGGAGTGATTGGACACCCCAGAAGTCCAAAACAACGTCTAAATCCTATGATGATTGAGCTACAACTATGCCAAACTGCATGTGTTACCACTTCATTGATTCAGGACAGTACTGGAAGGGACTTGAAAGAAAAAAGAAAGAAAAAAAAAATCCCCAACCGGAAATGACAGGCAAATAGAAATAAATCTGGGGTTGCAGAAAACCCCTTATGACTGATGCAGGGTTAAGGAAAAAATCTATTAGCAATTGGGTATCATTTAAAATCAATGACATAAAAAAATGAGGTCGAACATGTATTTGAAGACATTCCAATTCTTAATGTAAATGTGGTAAACTTTGCCGACGAAAAAGTAAGAGAAGAAGCAGCAAATAAGAAGCGAGAAAAATTGGAAAACTAAAACCTAAAATAATGATATGTATGTATATAATGATAAAGATGAAGTAGCAAATGATTGGATTTTAAAACATCGCTGCCTGGACCTTATCCAAAACTTAGAAGATAAGTCTGGTATTCAAGAAAAGTGCTGCAGGTGGGACTGCCCAATACTTATTGAAGTATGATCCTGATGTTTGGAAGGCTATTTATGATAATGGTGGCAATGTTATGTTGCGATGGAGTACGTAGGACATACATGATAGGTACCATTTGATCACCTGCTACCAATGCCAGAATTATGAATATTTTGAAAAAGATTGCTAGTTTAAGACCGATGATAAAGTTTGCTGGAAATGTTCAGAAAAAAAAAAAAGAAAAATCCTCCAAAGAATGTAATTTACGACAGAAAAAAGAATAAACTGTACAAAGTTGAACAAATCAAAGGACCACACAGTGAGTACAAGAAATTTCAAAGCTCATGATTTCGGATTGAGAAGACTAGCAGAACATACTAACAATGTATACTAAGGATATCATAAACTGCGGTTATGTAAATATACAATCTGTTGGTAAAAAACTATTATAATTCGAGAATTACACATTAGAAATAATTGGATATACTAGTATTATCTAAAACATGGTTAAATTAGCAAAGCAGATTCATTTAGCATATGATTAATTATTTTTATGAATATAAATATCAAACCGTTGTTCGTCTACTTCAGGAGGATGAAGATGATTGAACTTAGTCTTTATTTGAAGTGTCTTACTTGATTGTTTCTTACAGATTAAATTATTTACAAACCATAATAGACTTTAAGGATGGAGAAAATGAGAATGATTTTTGGAAAAAGGAGGTAGGGAATGAAATGATGAACTGAGGAAATAGAAAGAATGAGAAATGTGGTAGAATGGAAGATAGGGGACAAAAATAGACGCAGTAATTAGATGAATATAAAAGTTGCATTTTTTAGGAAGATAACTTAAACGAAAATCATTACATCAGACGTAGTTTTGTTAACTAGAAGATTAAGTGACTAATAACATTTAAGTTTATATATACCTATCATTGCCTGATTGCCTGTATATCTATAGTGCTAACATAATTATGACAATTTTTCTGCTTTCCTACCTAAATCAAAGGGTCTCTGTTGCTCTTTTTTTAACATATATATTAATTGTCTCCATTTATGATTTTATATTATTGTCAGAGAGTTAGA
>NC_090753.1:3611728-3614228 GCF_036898095.1 Palaemon carinicauda | reverse complement strand
GGAGTATCTTTTGATTGCCCTCTAATAGCACAAGGCCTCCTTCCTTATTGAGAATACGGTTCTTCATTTTAATTCATGGGTCGTGTACATATGTGTTATACGAATTTACACAGAACATGTTCAGGAGAGCAAATATCACAGTCAATGGCCACCGTATCTGCTCTTTCCAGCAAACATCTCAAATATTTCCGTAAGTGGTGCAAGTCTATCTTCCTTCGTTCTTTCATCGCCTGTTTCTTTGCTGACAAAACCATAGACAAGATAACAGAAAATGACAGCGATACAAAGACATAGCCAGCCTAAACACTTCGATTCCTGTACCCGCTAGCATTAGCTGGCCAATCAATACCTTCATTTTAAAAACATTAGTGTCTTGTGCACTAAAAAAAAAGGGGGAGAGATATTACACTTGCTAAGCTCTTAGATAAAAGACTGAAACACTGATATGAAAATAATAAGATAATAAATCTATACATAAGTCTAATGAGCATCAATAAAATACTAAAACATAGGAAAATCATGATAAATGAAACACTAAAACACAGTACGACTAGCATTTTATAACCTATTTATTTTACAGAATGGACTACTGATACATAATATGCATGTATATCTACAAATTTTCACTTCATTTTGGAATAAAGGGAAAAGTATATAAATCATAAAAGATACGCGTATTTGTCAAATGGAGTGATTGGACACCCCAGAAGTCCAAAACAACGTCTAAATCCTATGATGATTGAGCTACAACTATGCCAAACTGCATGTGTTACCACTTCATTGATTCAGGACAGTACTGGAAGGGACTTGAAAGAAAAAAGAAAGAAAAAAAAAAATCCCCAACCGGAAATGACAGGCAAATAGAAATAAATCTGGGGTTGCAGAAAACCCCTTATGACTGATGCAGGGTTAAGGAAAAAATCTATTAGCAATTGGGTATCATTTAAAATCAATGACATAAAAAAATTGAGGTCGAACATGTATTTGAAGACATTCCAATTCTTAATGTAAATGTGGTAAACTTTGCCGACGAAAAAGTAAGAGAAGAAGCAGCAAATAAGAAGCGAGAAAAATTGGAAAACTAAAACCTAAAATAATGATATGTATGTATATAATGATAAAGATGAAGTAGCAAATGATTGGATTTTAAAACATCGCTGCCTGGACCTTATCCAAAACTTAGAAGATAAGTCTGGTATTCAAGAAAAGTGCTGCAGGTGGGACTGCCCAATACTTATTGAAGTATGATCCTGATGTTTGGAAGGCTATTTATGATAATGGTGGCAATGTTATGTTGCGATGGAGTACGTAGGACATACATGATAGGTACCATTTGATCACCTGCTACCAATGCCAGAATTATGAATATTTTGAAAAAGATTGCTAGTTTAAGACCGATGATAAAGTTTGCTGGAAATGTTCAGAAAAAAAAAAAAGAAAAATCCTCCAAAGAATGTAATTTACGACAGAAAAAAAAGAATAAACTGTACAAAGTTGAACAAATCAAAGGACCACACAGTGAGTACAAGAAATTTCAAAGCTCATGATTTCGGATTGAGAAGACTAGCAGAACATACTAACAATGTATACTAAGGATATCATAAACTGCGGTTATGTAAATATACAATCTGTTGGTAAAAAAAACTATTATAATTCGAGAATTTACACATTAGAAATAATTGGATATACTAGTATTATCTAAAACATGGTTAAATTAGCAAAGCAGATTCATTTAGCATATGATTAATTATTTTTATGAATATAAATATCAAACCGTTGTTCGTCTACTTCAGGAGGATGAAGATGATTGAACTTAGTCTTTATTTGAAGTGTCTTACTTGATTGTTTCTTACAGATTAAATTATTTACAAACCATAATAGACTTTAAGGATGGAGAAAATGAGAATGATTTTTGGAAAAAGGAGGTAGGGAATGAAATGATGAACTGAGGAAATAGAAAGAATGAGAAATGTGGTAGAATGGAAGATAGGGGACAAAAATAGACGCAGTAATTAGATGAATATAAAAGTTGCATTTTTTAGGAAGATAACTTAAACGAAAATCATTACATCAGACGTAGTTTTTGTTAACTAGAAGATTAAGTGACTAATAACATTTAAGTTTATATATACCTATCATTGCCTGATTGCCTGTATATCTATAGTGCTAACATAATTATGACAATTTTTCTGCTTTCCTACCTAAATCAAAGGGTCTCTGTTGCTCTTTTTTTAACATATATATTAATTGTCTCCATTTATGATTTTATATTATTGTCAAAGATGAAGTTAGATTTTTACATGAATACTTATATATGATTAATGTATTAAGAAATGAGATAGAATAACCATACTCTCTACGATGGTGCCGTGACCGTCCGTCAGGAAAAAACTGAAAGATCCTTGTGGAGAATATATCAACGTTTCCAATCCTATATTATGAATAAAATGTAATGAAACTATTAGTCAAGTTCTCTAATTCATTTACGTCTTAGTCAACA
>NC_090753.1:3604228-3606728 GCF_036898095.1 Palaemon carinicauda | reverse complement strand
AGCTCTCGCAACAACCGTTGGGGACCAAAGGGCTTCGCTTGCCCTCAGGGAAATGACCAGTATCGCTCGCCTTCAACCTGCCGCAGACGGCTCTCCTCGTGAGGTGAACCTACTCCGTGCCCTTTGGATACGCCGTTTACCTGAACCTGTGCGCGCTGCCATACCCGATGTCGATAGTTTACCCATAAAGGACTTGATGACCAAAGCTGACGCCCTTATGGACAGCCACTTCAAGACCTCCATCAACGCCTCCACCCCTGACGACGAGGATGCCTATTCAACGTCAACCGAAGCTGACATGAATGCCGTTAGGACATACACGCCTACCCCGTGACGTGCCGAAGCGGCGACAAAGCCGCCCACCACCCACCAATCGCTCGCGCCCCAACGAACTGCTTCTACAGCCACTTACTACCTCCCATCCACCGCAGTTTTGCTATTACCACTTCAGATTCGGGGCAACCGCGAAAAAATGTGCCAAAGATTGTCAGTGGCCAAAAAACGTGTAAGTAGGCCATCGCTTGTGGCGGTGGCCTCCCATGTTTCTAATCTTTTCTTTTTACAGGATGCAGGAACGGGCGTGCGATTTTTGGTAGACACGGGTGCTTGTTGTTCTCTTTTGCCAAGGAAACTCTTCAAGGCACAACGTAGTCTGTCTACATCTGCCGACGTCCGCTTGGTAGCTGCCAACGGATCTGCAATACCCACCTACGGTTACGAGAGCCTCACATTATCGTTCGGAAACGGTAAATTCAATTGGAAGTTTCTCGTTGCTGACGTCACAATGCCAATCCTCGGTGCGGATTTTCCCCTCGAAGACTCCAACACCACCCTCCTCTGTGACGTCAGTACTGGTAGACCGCTACCTTGGATTCCTGCTCCCATGCGCCGACAGGCATTTGATTTCATCCACGGCCTTTCACATCCCTCGTGCCGTTCTACTGCACAGCTGCTGAAGGCAAAGTTCATTTGGCACGGCATTTCTAAGGATGCTAAGGATTGGGTCCGTGCGTGTACTTCTTGCCAAACTTCCAAAGTACATCGACACACGGATTCAGGAGTGGGCACCTTTCCTCAACCTCAGCATCGTTTCGCACACATTCACGTCGACGTTGTAGGCCCCCTTCCCACATCACAAGGACATCGTTACCTGTTTACCGTCATCGACCGCTCCACTTGTTGGCCTGAAGCCATTCCCATGGAAACTGCAATGTCCGCCTCATGTACATCTGCCTTACTCTCTGGATGGATTTCAAGATTCGGTATCCCTGAGCATATTACTTCTGACAGGGGAACAACTTTCACCTCTCAATTATGGACGTCATTAGCGAATCTCCTGGGCATCACCCTACATCAGACAACGGCCTACAACCCCGCTTCCAATGGAATGGTTGAACGTTTTCATCGCAACCTCAAAGCAGCTTTGATGTCCCGCTGCAAGGATTGCAACTGGTTTACTCAGCTTCCCTGGGTCCTCCTTGGACTAAGGACCACTCCTAAAGACGCCCTCGACGTCTCGGCAGCCGAAATGGTGTATGGCAACCCGTTGGTCGTCCCTGCCAAATTTTTTCCTTCTACGACCTCCTCCGACGATCTCCAGCGCATACGTCACGTCGTGGGAAAATTTACTACGTGCCGCCAGACTTACAAGCCCCCAGCGAAGCATCACATACCAACGGACTTGCACTCTGCAACGCACGTCTTCCTGCGCAACGACACTAGCAAGCCACCACTAACGCCCCCTTACACGGGCCCTCTCCTTGTGATCCGACGCTGTCCGAAAGCATTTCTCCTAAACATTCGGGGCAAAGAAGACTGGGTCTCCATTGATCGTCTAAAACCTGCTTATCTTCTGCCAGATGACCCGTCTACAGTTCGCCTCTCTAGATCAGGGCGCCCTATTTAACATGTACAGTATGTCATTTTTAGGGGGGGAGCTATGTACCAACCGTGTGTCACACAATTGTACATAATTATTTTGTATATATTATGCTTGTATCTGCGCTCTTCCCTCGCACTAAAAAGAACCTGAATGATCATGTCTCCGTTTTGCTCTGTAACATTTGTCTGTCTCTCGAACAGGTCATGTCCTGTTGCCTTGAGGTTTTGTATATAAAGAAGAGTGTTCCTTAAAAAATAACTCAGTCGTTTCCAATCTGCCTTTGAGTTCACAACTCCTCTCTCGGCCCGTCACAGGAGCAAGGAGTGTTGGTGAAAATGACAAACAAAAGATCAGACTGGTTTAAATAATGACATAGGCATCACACTTACGTCAGTTGTCATGAAAATTGATGAAAAGTTGAGAGATGAACAAGTGGGATTTAGAAAAGGTAGAAGTTTTACTGACCAGATTCTTATTTCAGGACATGTACAGCAATATGTAGTATATTGCAATCCCCTGTTGATGGAACTTATTGACTATGAAAAAGCCTTTGATGGTGTGCACTGGCCAATTTTTTGGAGGGCCCTGTGTTACTGTTGGGTTAGTCATAAATATGTA
>NC_090753.1:3591728-3596728 GCF_036898095.1 Palaemon carinicauda | reverse complement strand
TGAGGTAGCAATGTCGTTCTGATGGAAGTTCCTAATTGATACCTTTCTAGGGTATATTTGACTACAGTGATATTCCCAGAGAATTTTACTTTTAGGTATCCAGAATTCTAACTCCAGGAGCGAATATCCCTAAATAATCTCACAGGGATATCGCATAAAATCAGAGGATCTATTCTTGACCCTTCACATAGCCATCTTCGCCACGAACAGTATCAACGTTTCGAGGGGGATATAGTGATAAGAATCCGAAACGAGAATGAAAAGAGAGCCGCTCATAAGGCATCTCTCCTATTCGGTTTCCAGTGTGTATCTGATGAAGGCGGTGGCGCCCTTTTTATTCCTTGTAGCGATATACGAGGTGGTACAGATATTGTATTATAGGGAAGGGTCAATAAGCCCTTTTACAATTAAAGGAATGGCGGGTCCATCAGGACGATATGGCTACCTCACTCAAAAATAGATTTTTCGCTTCGCTCAAAATCCGTTTTTTGGGCTCAGGCCAAGTTGTCCTGATGGAAGTTTATCAGAGCATTAATGTATCTGTAGATTCCCAATCAGTGCCGTACTCTAAAGAAAGTATTTTCCTTGTCCGTCTAGATCTAGAGACCTATGATGTTACCGTCATACATCATTTCATCTAAGCATGAACTATGTTAGTGTTTCCTGCCCCCTACAGGGATGAGTCTTACTAGACTCTGGAAAAGTCTCGAGGAGTACATAATAACCTATGGATGACAAAATGACAAGCTTGTATAGTGGTCTCGCCCTATACATTATAAAGCAAAGTTTGTGTCAGAGTCGCCAAAGTCAGAATGAATTTGTGACACCTTCCCCACGGTGACCACTCTTAATAACTATCGGATAAAGGTCATATCCGCATAGGAACAAATTTGCATCTCTGCCACTCTCCCGTTAGGGTACCACCTCAACCCTTCCTAAAGAAGGGTTAAGGAGAGTGGACTTTGCTTAAATCAGGGAACAATCTTAAAAGACATACCATGATAAAAATATCCATATTTTAATCTTAATGCTCAGTACATATCTAATAAAAATGAGTGTGGGCGAATAAAACACAGGGTTCACTATGAACTAGTTTATTAAAAATTTAATAAACATGCATATCAGATCTACCTTTATAAAAAAAAATTAAAAAGTGGATGATATCTATTAAAGCACAAAGGAAACAGTCAACAGAAAATAACGTTTCATCTACCATGATACAGACTTGCCACTTTAATTGAATAAGTAATAATGCTACAGTCTCTATACTGTTTAATTACACTAGCATAAGGAACGCTTGGCACAAGTGTCCGTATTATGCTATAGTTTACCAACGTCAATGGAACAGTTCGTAAGGACACTTTCGTGGCCTATCGCTCAGTGTGTAGTACACACAGTGACTACACACCCACCCTCTTAATTAATCACTTGGTTGATTTGATGTGACCTCGACCCATGTCGATTTAGGCATCTCACTATCACCTCACGGTCTAGAACCAGTCTTATGTGGGTCGAGTGGCTAGGAAATATCTTCTTTAAAGTCAGAAGCACTGCCATGGCTTCTAGAAAGTTCATGTGAAATGACTTGAAGAGATTGGACCAAGCTCTTTGGACTCTCTTCTGATGAAAGTGACCTCCCCAGCCTTCCTTTGAAGCGTCTGTGTGGATAGTTACTGATGGGGGAGGAGGTTGAAGAAGTATTGATTTCTTCAGTTGCTTGGCATTGGACCACGGCTTGAGAAGCGAACGCAGTCGAGTCGGTAGAGGTCTTATTAGATCTCTTCGCACGTTTGATGCATATTTCCTCCAGATCCAGTGCTCTTAGCACTGGATCTGTTATTGAAGCAAACAGTAGAGAGCCCAGCACTCTCTCCTGTTCGCGTCTTGATATCCGTTTTGATTTCAGCAGTCTCTTGACAGATCATGCTATTTCCTTCCTCTTCTTCCCAGCAATGGAAAGTCGATGTGACTCCAAATTCCGATGGATTCCCAACCACTGAAATTTTTGAGCTGGAGAAAGTCGAGACTTTTTTATATTGATCTTGAATCCCAGATGTTCCTGGAATTGGATCACTCTCTTAGAAGCTTGCATGCATTCTGTCCTGGATGCTGCCCACACCAGCCAGTCGTCCAAGTAGGCTACTACTTGGACCCCCTTTAGGCGTAATTGACGGACGGCTGCGTTTGCGATCTTCGTGAAAATCCTAGGGGCTATGTTTAGCCCGAAAGGCATGGCTCTGAAGGCGTAAAGTTTTCTATGTAACTCAAAGCCTAGGTAGGAGGAGAGGTAGCGATTAATAGGAACATGCCAATAAGCGTCAGACAAGTCTATAGAGACAGTATATGCCCTCTTGGGCAGTAGGGTCCTTATGTGTTGAAGTGTGAGCATTCTGAACTTATAGTTCATTATGAACTTGTTGAGTGGCGACAAGTCAAGAATGACTCTGAGTTTATCTGAGTCCTTCTTTGGAACACAAAACAGCCTCCCTTGAAATTTGATGGACTTAACCTTCCGAATCACTCTTTTGTCTAAGAGCTCTCGGACGTGTTCTTCCAAAACGGGGGTTGAGTGTTGTAAGAACTGAGGAAATTGAGGTGGAGGGCTGCTCTAACTCCAACCTAGTCCATTCTTTATTAGGCTGTGGGCCCAGGAATCGAAGGTCCAGCGATCCCTAAATAGCTGTAGCCTCCCTCCTACAGGAAGCATCTCACTTCTGCTGCTGTGGACCTGAGGCCTTGCCTCCTTGACCGTGTTCTTCCCTGAATCCCCTTCCTCTTGAAGGGCGTCTAGAAGTACCTCTGGCTGTTCCTCTACCCTTTGAACGAAAGGAAGAAGTCTGCCTTTCGAAGCCTGGGTTAAAAACTGGTGACTGAGTCACCACTTCTTGAGGTACCAGTTGGTACGTGGTTGGAGGTTATGCCATCATCTGAGGCACCGCGGTCACAGGAAGTTGTTGCTGTTGATGCAGTCGGTAAGGTATAGCCGGCCGAGAAGATGGCCTAGGCCTTTTTGTCTTCCTCTTGGGTTGGGGACCCTCATCCTGAGAAGACTTCCTCTTAAGATCTAAGCCCCACTTTTTGAGAAGGTTCCTATTCTCTGTGGCGACCTTGTCTACTACCTCTTTAACCACATCATTGGGAAAGAGGTCTTTACCCCAGATACAAGCGGATATCAGTTTCCTCGGTTCGTGTCTCACCGCAGCCGAGGCGAACACGAACTCTCTACAGGCTCTTCTAGCTTTAATAAAGCTATAGAGATCCTTTGTAACCATGGCCAGATGAGTTTTGGCCACCACCATGAACATGTCCTGGTTCTTGGGGTCACTTGCCATTGGTTCTAATGTGGTTTGCAACGACATTGATGCCGCAAGTCTTTCCTTTGTCTCTTGCTCCCTGCGCAAGAGAAACTCCGACAGCTTAGGGAGTTCCTCACCGAACTGACGTTCAGCAATATCAGCTTCCAGCTTCCCGACTGAGAAGATAAGGTGTACGTCCTTCCAGTCTTCCTGGTCCCAGGACAAGGTCAGAGATAACGGCTTGCACTCCTCCAAGGAGGGACATGGTTTCCTTTCCTCCACTGCCTTGGAGGCTGCCTTATATCCATTTTTCATGAAGGGAAAGGCTCTGGTAGGAGAGGCCACAAAAGAGGGAAGCTTCTTACTCAAGGCTGGCACCTTTGAGTTCGTGAAGCCCCTCTCTTTCATCGAGCTTGATAGTAACGCCTGAGCTTTACTATGATCCAAAACTATGACCTCCTTCGGCTCAGTCTCCTCCTTTGAGGCTGGCTCCTTCCTAAGGCGGACATAACAGTCCGGGTAGGAATCCTTACTGGGCCAAAATTCCACCTCTTCCAGGGGAATTGCTCCCAATTTTTCAGATATAACGATCTCCCCAATTGTCATTGGCATATGTTTGGCATACCTCCAAGGATTGGTATCCGAACACAAAGGAAGATCCTTCACGTTGAGTCGCTTCTGGGGCCCACGTCATGCTGCAAGTGTACATATCTCCAGTTTCATTGCAACCTCTTTCTCATCATTCTTCTTCTGAATTTGTTGGATCATCTCAACAATAGAAGAAAGAGTCCTTCCTAGGTCATATGGGATAGCAGACGAAGTAGAGGGAACAGGTTCTGGGTCCGGAACCGATGTAACCGACACCTCATCGATTTCTTCCTCTTCTACTTGAGGAGTTTGGCACAGCTCCCCCTCTTGACCTTCTCCTAGAAGGTCCTTTTCTGTAGAATCCGACACCTCTGACATCCTATCGTCCAATTGGATGTCTTGAAGGGTGGCCGAGACTTCAAAATCCACCGGATTCTGGGTAGTTAGTATCTCCACGTGAGGCTGGGGGATGATTGCATCAGCCGATGCTTTAGGGAAAAGGTAGGCCCTCATCTTCTCATTTGGAAGGTGGGGGCCTGAGGTGTTTTTCTGAAAACCCCTCACCCAGGATCGCAACTTTTCCCTGAAAGTATCCCTTGACTCCGTCGACTTGGGGTCGTCAAAAGCCTCAGTAATCAGGTTAGAACATACTGTACAAAACTGAAGGTCCCAATACCGGAGATCACCTCTGGAGGCTGCGCATGGTGCGTGCCTCCTACAGTATTGATGTCCACAGAAGTACTTACTGCGGACATTACAGAACACACTCCCGCACTTCGGATAGTCCTCCTGTAAAGAGAAGAAAAATCCATGAGTATCAAGTGAAGGCTCTTCACTTATATTGGAACATTTAGCTTATATAGAAAAGCTATAAAAGAAAGAAGGAAAGACACATACTTGTATTTCCTGTCCAGTCAATTGCCGTAACCTCCCAAAATATTAAAACTAAGGTTAATTCTATACTAGAATACATTATGTAATTTCCTAAACGGAAATTTAACGTGTAGTTTTAATATACGGGATTGAAAGAATATAGAAAGAACTCACTTTCTATATGAAGTACGGTCTCAACAAAAGGCCGGACAAGATAACATTAAGTATGATGAAGAACTTTAG